>NW_028263376.1:8416320-8546756 GCF_051168715.1 Poecilia mexicana | reverse complement strand
CCTAATGTCTTAAAGTACTTTTTAAATTTAGGATGTGCAAAGTATGGATAGATGAGGGCTTTTTTTTTTTTTTTTTTACAGGATGTTAGACAGATTCTGTTGCCATTGCCATTCAAATTTTGTGCATTTACATAAGCTTAATATGTGAATAGAAGTTGATTGTATGACTTATTTGAA
Source organism: Poecilia mexicana (assembly GCF_051168715.1). Taxonomy (NCBI): domain Eukaryota; kingdom Metazoa; phylum Chordata; class Actinopteri; order Cyprinodontiformes; family Poeciliidae; genus Poecilia; species Poecilia mexicana. Next base: position 8,546,579 of record NW_028263376.1, on the reverse strand, counting down.
AAATGAATGAGAAGTAAATAATCTCATGGACTGGTGCAATAACCTCTATTATCTTGTTCTGACTCAAACAGCGCCAGCGGCCCTCGGACGACCTTTGGTACGAGACACAGAGCAGGGTTTGGGTTGAGCAAAGCTCAACGCCGAGGCAACAGGAAATAAAGAGCAGCAACTCCAACACGTTTTTTAAAAATCCGATCTGAGAAGCATAATACATGACTCAAAAGTGTGAAATGATTTATTAAGCGTATCCTCCATGTCTTTCTGTAAGATTTTTAAAAAATGTTTTCCTTTCTCACCTCATTTTTGCCGACTTCCTACCTTCTACCAGGATGGCTGATACTGGACACAAACCCTCTGATTGGTTTACTTCAAGGTAAGCTCCTCATTCATTGATTTATTCATTTTTTTATTTTGGAATAAAAGAATATTTGACAGGCCAGGTTGGAGCAGCAGATTGCCCATTCTTCTGTCATAAACAGGGACTCGAGAAACAAGGGTGCAAAATTATTTGAATTATGTGTTAAATGTCATAAATATGTGTAGTTTGGGAAGAGTATTATAGACTGACTGTTTCTGTCAGTGACAGACAAAAATATGTCCAAACTAAAAGCCATGCTGTTATGATATGGCAAGGCAGTTTATCATAAAATGATCAGCTGATCAAAGTAAAAAAAAAATCAATAAACAAACATTTAGCTTTCAATATATCCAGAATGTTCATTTATCTGGGAAGAATTGAATTCTGGATATCTCCATCAAATATCCGTTAAGGCCATTAATGTTAAATTGGACAGCTAAACTTTTTGAGAATGATTGAAATAACAGCCTCGTTTTCTTTTCAAACGCGCACATTGAGATGATTTTAAATCTTTATATAGTAATTTTATATATCTTTAAGTTCAGCGGCTTTTCCCACTTTCTACTTTTGTTTTTGTTCACGCATTATTAAAATATCTCTCAATCTGCTTACCAACATTTGTGATTTAAAGAAATTGTTGGGTGACTTGCAGGGCTGGTGGGAGCATGTGGGATTTCTGTGCTGTGCTCCCTCTTCAGAGTACATCTATTGATAGAGGAGAGGTAAGGAAATTGTCTGACATGTATGCAAGAGTTTTTCAGTCCTACGTTGATATTTCTACAGATCATCTCTGTCCTTTATTTGATCGATCCTGTCATTTGCAGCTGGAAAGAAAAACTGAATGAAGGCACGTCAAGTGGGAGGTCAAGCAGTAACCCAATGAGAGCTAAACATGGACTTTTTGGAATGCTCCAGTTTCTCTTTGTGACTGAGATACTGGCCGTTGTGGGGTCCCGCGTGGCGTCACTGGTGGTACTGGAATTCTGCCTGCGAGCCGTCTCTGGACTGCTCACAGCTGGACCGGTAAGGTATCGGCAGTAAAGTGACAGAACCAAGTGACGCCTGTCAAACCTGGATTGTGTTTGGTCCACAAAGATGCAGCACTGTCAGCTTTGCTTGGGACGGTGTTTTGGGATCCGTCATGTCAGTTTTTCCAGCTCTGATCTTTGCTTCATGTTATACACGATTCTTTGCATAATTTTGTAAATTATGATAATTTAATGAAAGTTGGCATTTTTAATGAACTTTCAATGCAACTTTTAGAGCAACTTTGCATTAAAAGTGTCATTATTTACCAAACGACACTTCATGACAACTGTCATAAACATTCATAAAGACTTCTTTATGTTCATGACAGATGTTATGTCATGTTTATGACAGTGTCATGTCAGTCTTATGCACACCCCTTCAAATAAAGTGTTACCAGATTTTCTTTGAATGATAGTTTGAACTTTTGTAAGTCAGAGCACACTACTTTGTGTTGGTGTATCACTTAAAATATACTCTTACGTAAAGCAATGATTGCATTTCAGAAAATATGTAGTGCACACTAGAGCTCAAAGACAGTGACCATATTTTTGTATATCTTTAATATCATATGTATATTTATAAGATGGAATGAAACATTTTAAGTAGAAGTAAAATTGTAGCAATGTATAAGCCGCCTAATTGTTTAACTTGATATCTTTTAACTTAATAGTTGCACCAATATAGGGTTTTGCATTTAACATATCATTTATCGTTTATCATAAATTTCTTGTCATAAGAAGTCTGCTTTATTCTTGTCACTATAAATTTCAGTTAATGATGTTTAAACACCCCCCAAAACAGTCCGTATTGTCAATGAAAGCATCAGTAGATATGACTAACACGTCTTTATGTGACTCGTGTCCTAAGGAAGAGCGTTATGAGTGGATACGATTTGTGTTTGTGGGGCTCTGATTGCTCTGCCATGCAGACACAGTCATACACTGACCTAGAAAATAGGTAATGAATAGCTATTATTGTGACTTTTATTGTTCGTTATCAGAATTGTACCACAAAATTTAGTGATACAACTTTAAGTTCTCATAGCCCAACAAATACAAATATACCAGTGATGTCTTTAACTTAGTTTATTTCAATGTTTCATAATTTCACACCTATTCATCACTTCTTATCGTGTGGTGTAGTTGATCCATCACATCTTCTCTTCCCCTCCCAGGAAAGCAGGAAGTTTCTGCAGCAGCTGTTAGTGCAAAGCCAGTTCTCCTTGGGCTGTGCCATCAGCTGCAGTTTGCACTTTCTCCACGAGGGGGCATCCCAGCGCTGGCTGTGCCTTCTCCTGGCAGCAGCTCTCAGTTGGTATCTGGCAAAAAAGGCAGCAGCCCTTCTGCATCATGTCATTGCTCTGTATAAGCTGCACAGCTCCCAGCGCTACTGCGGCATTTGCATCAGCCTGCTCACGTCAGGCTGCCATCTGCAGCCCATGCTTTGCAGGACTATGATCATTGCCTTTTTTGTGGCCGTGCTGGCAGCCGTATCGATCATCAACCAACAGTTTCTCTCTGCAACCGAGGCCTTGAGGTTCTGGACACCGCTGACTATCTGCTACACATTGTTGGTGGTGTACATGCAGGGTGAGGATCCTGTCAAACGAGTCAAGCTCTCCGTTAGAGGGTATCCGATGAAGCCACTGCTTCGTCCATGTTTAAGATGATGCAAACATGTCTTTTGTGTAGAAATACACTCCCGGACTTAAACTTATTAGAATTTAAGTCCTAATAAGAGTCGTCATTTATTCATTAGTAATGAAAACAATTTGATGTTTTGGCAGCTGAGTACACCCACCCATTCCTGTTCATTTCCCATTTTAAAACTCTTAACCCGACAGAAGAACAGCATCGTCTGCCGAGTAGCCAAGCTGTCCTCAACGCAGTTGTCGTGCGTCTCGGGGGTTTGATGGTCTTGATGCTGACCGTGGGACGCTGGGCCGATGTGTTCCACATCCTAATATGTTTCCTCGGTGAGGCCAGCTGTCTCATCCCAAACATGGATCTGCTGGATGCAGCATCCTCGCAGGTCAGTCGGTTTCTCTGGAGACCACTAAACTGGGGCAGAATACCAATGTGTTTATCAAACTGCATCCCAGGGTGAAATAGAACTTCTCAAACTTTTATCCCAGGAGGGGTTTAGGAGCCCCTACGACAGATTTAGGTCAGAGAAGTCTCTAACTTGTGGGGGGGAAAAAACAAGCCCACTTCTCTTTTCACAGATATCATCTGGCTGTAATAACTAGGTTTTTAAAACATTACATGATATTAAGAGAACACATGAAAAATTAACTATTTAATGCGCTGATTTAGAAAAATAAGTGAAATCTCTTCAGACTATAAAAAGTAGAACAAATGAATTTCAGTAACTAGTTAAAGTTCAAATATAAATTGTGTTTTAAATATTGATATTAAAATGTCTAGAATATTGAATTTAGAGCTACAAGAGAAAGGCCAATTTAAACACTCAAGCCATGACATTATGATCAGTTGCAAATGTTTTGACCAGTAAAGGCGTAGTAATTAGCATTTTTAGGTGTAGAGTTGTGTTTTAAATAAAAACCCTTTTGTCATGAAACTGTGGTGTTTATTCTCCCATTTATCTGAATCTTATACTGGTCAATACCTCGTTAGTATTCTAGGAGATTGCTGCTGCCATATATTTATTTTTATTTTAATGCAATCAACTTTTCACAGGATTTCAAAGTAAAATAATCTTTGTGGTGATAGTGTCACATTTTTTCTGAATAAAACATTGTGCTGTAAAATCTTAGTGCTGTGTGTGTTGTTACCTGTCAATAGTCATAATGTTATGGCTTAATGGTAAATACTCTGTCTCTGGAAGCTATTCATGCATTTTTTTTCTGTCATGTGGTCTCTGCACACAGGATGAAGAGGATTTTATAAACTATGCAAGAAGAGATCGTAGACAAACATCACAAACACATGTGAAGCAGCATCCAAGATAGCATGGACTATTCTGAGGAAGTCACAATATGTAAACATCAGATTTTTGCCATGTTTATTTAGACCTGCACTGTTGGATCTTGTCATAAAATTGCTTCCATGTTATTTAATGCAGCTGCTCTGTAGAAGTGACAATAGATCACTAGTACCTATTACACTTATAATTTTTATGATTGAAGTCAGAAATTTGATAATGATGATAATACTGGAAAGTATGGTTAATTCGGAAAAAAAAACTCAGCTCTGGTAATATGGGTGACCTTGTAACTAAAGACCCCTGTGTATATATATATTGTGTGTGTGTGTGTGTGTGTATATATATATATATATATATATATATATATATATATATATATATATATATATATATATATATATATATATATATATATGATTTTTTTTTTGCTTAAATATTAGTCTGAATTGTATTTTGGCTTGTATAAAAATATAAACCAGATTTGTATGTAAAAGCCATTATTTTTCTTTTTTTTCCCTGTTATTTTTCACTAGTGGAAACATTTGTATTCAAAAGTATTCAGTAAAACAAAGGAAAAGAAAACATTTACAACGGCACACTTCAATAACATTTACTATGAGACTGAGAGCTTATAAAACCCATGTGGACTCATCTTTCATTTCACCTTCGCTGTCATAGCCATTAAATTAACTGAATAAAAAAAAGATAAACGGAGACCTCAGCTGGGTACAGACGTCGATTGCTTTTTAATTAATCGTTTTAGACACCAGCTTATCTAATTTGCTATCTCTATTACTATCATTTTTTTTAATGTATTTAGCAGTTGTCAGCGTCGCTTGCTAACTGCGTTATTTTTGACGGTTACTTCACATTATTTTATTGAAACGTAAGGGCAAAATGGCTGACGAAACTATTACTACTGTTAGTCTCACAAAATGGCGTAGAACAAAGACCTAGGCCCCTGGAGGCTTTGTTGATTTTTTTGTGTGGACTTTGTACGTATTTTCACAGTAATGAATCCACATTTTCTTTGGCTAGTTTCACCAAACATTGTTTTAACACCCAACACACATTAAGGTTTCGTTCTCGTCTTTGGAACACGTTTTAAAGCTTGTCGTCTTTTCGTGATTTATGTTCTGACACCCACATCGAATGAAATCCACATTTTGACGTCGATTTGAAGACTTCTTTATTTAGAGCTGAGGACAGATAGAGACATATTCCAAGAGAGGGTTTCTGATATATCACTCCAGTTCCTTCTCAAAAAAATTTACAAGGGGAACAATATGAGCCTGTCGGTCCCGTATCCATAGTAATCCAAGTCTGAGAACCACAGATGACGACATTTGCGTTTTGGTGTCTGGTCGATCCACCAAAATAGTAAATTGTACTCCCATGGGTTTAATGGATTTATAATGATATAAAGTTCCACATCAGGACGGATTCAGTAGGTTTGAGAAAGACGGTATCCGAACGCAACCGGCTGCGGTGAAGGTGCTGGAGTGACTGTGAGATTCTTGACGCCTCCTCCGGAGAGTTCCAGACTGTTCTGGAGGCCTCTGATAGGCACGCGGGGCGCATGCGCACAGCGCTTTCATAGGCTTAATATAGTAACAAAAGCAGAAAGATGTGGTGCCATGGAAACAGAGCTTTTTCAAAACACCTCTGCATAAAAATGTTTCATACAGGGCTGAACTGAGCTCTAGGCACGATGCGCTTATGTGACAGTAAGGTGATAATTTAGACAGATGAGGGCATTTATAATTAAAATGATAAAAATCTACTGAGAAAATAGAATATACACTTTATTATTTGTATATAAAGGAAAATACAATACACTATATTAGATCTTCTGATCTCTATTACTGTAGACCTTTGGACACAGGGATTATTCTATGTTACTTATTAGCTTAAAACAGCTCAGACATGGTCAGAGTTCCTTATTTAATAACCCTCTTCATGCTTTATTTGACTTGCAGGGCATTTTGTGTTGTATAACAAAGGCAAATAAATAAACACAAGAACAAAACAGCCTGATTATAATCAATTTGGTCATATTGATTGTGTTTTACACATGTATTTTTTACATCAATATTTTTTAAAGAGAGGCATTTTCCACATATCAAGTCTTATGTACATTTGGTCAACATCCCATCCTGCAAACTGTTCCACTGCGTCTTTTAATTTGCACTTCTGCCACGCTGATAATAAATTTGCCTAATTTATTTCTTTGTGAAAATCAACTCCTTAGTTTTTTGCTTGCATCACTTCTTAGGATTGATCTGTTACAAACAATTTTATTTTCTGCTATGCACAAATTCTGGTTATGAACACTGATGTCTGAAACAACTCTCCCAATTTGTGGTCATTCCCACAAATCAGTTTTGTGGCATGCCTAGCAGCCTGGAAAATAGGCCATGTCTGGAAAAAAAGGAGATGATGAAATATATTTGTATTTCCGTAATTTTAGCCCCATTGCCTAAAAGCATCCGTTCTGTCTGTCCGTCCATCTCTCCCTCCCACCCACCCAAAACTCCAATATTCAGAACTTAATAATTGTGACCATTTGATTTTACACATACTATTATAGACCTAAGTGTTGGACCTTTGAAAATCCTCACTGTTGTCTTTATCAGGGCTTGGAGATAAATTCTGGGACAACTGTGTTGTACCCTCTGAATGTGCAGCAGGCACATTCACAGGCATTTTAAGGCTTTTGGTACTAATGTTGAATAAAAAGATTACCCTGTTATGAGATTGTTTCCTGCTTTTCTTTGTTTGTGCTGACCAAACACTGGCAGCAAAATGCCTCCCAGGTAGCATTTTTAAAAAGCCTCCTGTTAAGGAGGAGTCAGACGGGCGGCAACTATGTGGTGGACTAGAACGACATGTTCTGTTTACGTCACTTCTCCTATAAATGTCAGTGAACTGTGACTGCCTCCACTTGCAGGTCAGATGAGCTTAAGCATTATTCAGTACTATGACTACTCCGTATCTGCACAATGCATTGACGTTACAGCAGCAATAGCTCAACTGTTAAGGCGTCAGAAATGCTATAGCAAACACCAGCCTGTTACTTTCTTACTTATTCTGCAACACATATTATTAATTAGGTCACATACTATATGTGAGCAAGACAAACTGGGTAAAAGGGGGATTCATATTTCAATGTCAAGAGTTTCTTCTGGAGATGTCTGTCCTTGTTGTCCTACAGTGATTATCGTCGTTGCTAATATCTTTGGGTTAGTTTACCCCAACACCATTTTACGCAAACCTACTCCTGTGATATAAGTGTAAAGAATAATAAGCAAACAAAACAAAAAAAAACATGTACTTAGCAACAGTAGCAGTTTCTTTTTCCTTATAATTAATTGTTTTGACTGATTAGGGAGATGGTGAGTCAGAAATGATTAAATCTTACCTACAAATTTATTTCATTTCTGAACATATGATCTTACATACTTTTTTATTTTATTGTGTGGTTCTGTTGGGGTTGGTTCATTTCCTTGTGGGAGTAATGAAATATTTTCAATTGACTTAGCTTTTAAAATATGACTACAGCATCTAATCAAAGTAAAATATATCTTATGACATTTTTGTCATGTGATGCCAAATGTTTTTGCCTTCATCAACTTTTAGTTTAATTATAATCTAGAGTCCAAAATGTCTTTGTTTTTAAATCCACAAAATGACAATGACAGAGACTTTCGACCTCCACCATTGCTTGGGATGACAATCTGCCAATGAGATAAAAAATGGTTATAATCCCAATGGATGCTTGTTATTTTTCCTCTTTGTAGATCATATATGACTTTTTAAGGTATAACATTTAAATCAATATCATACCAGCACAGCAATTCATAGTTATCAAGTGGCTTTGGTATCAGCAAGTAATTTTTCTATGTTATATTCACAGGAAATGTATGTTTATGACCTTAATAATTATCCTTGACCAACAGTCAGGGATACTGTAGTATTTGCCAAAATCAACTAATTCAACTCTGGATCAGAACTAAAGTAAATCAAAACAGTAAAGCATCAAAATACTCTTGAATGTTTTAGAATTCTGATGACTAACTTCATAATTTCTAAAAAAAAAAAAATACTTGAAAATGAATAAACAAACTGCTACACGTGTACAAACTGATTTGTTAATCAGTGCAAAATGAAAGCAGGAACTGATGAAACAGATGGATTCAAAATGAGAGTATAAATTGACGAAAATTGATAATTTACCCGGTGAAAAACTTTATTTTTACCATTTTCAAAAACAAACAACAAAAGAAAAGATTGTATTTATTTTTTATTTACCTTGACTTTTGGATGTTATCTCAAGACTCCCAGCTTAGAGTCTCCAGACCCAAGGAGAGGTCCTGATCACCACCTTGAAAGCCACACTATATTTTAATAAACTCAAGTTACTTATTAGAAGCTCATCTGTTGAGACAAAATTAGATTTGTAACTTGTTGCAGACATAAGTCAATCTGCGTCAGAAAACTAGAAACTTTTAACATGCTCTGATAACCAATGATCAAAGTCTTTTGTTTCTTAAGACAAACATGTGACAAAAAGCTCTCAGAAGCTCAGAGAAGTTCCAGCTTTGTAATATGATAGGATGCCATATGTGCAGCGAGTCCGGTTGTAAAATTTCTTCAGAGCTAAAAATGCCACACTCAACTGGAAGCCATTGGGAACAATGACAACTCAGCCCTGACATGCTAAGGCACATAGAATCAGCCAATGGCCACTGAGGAACAACTTTCAAAAGGCCTTCAGGCCTCAAAACTTCATTATACCTCAAGAGCAGCTCAAGAATAGTAGAATTTGTGGGTTTCCATGGTTGAGCAGCGAGATCCAAGCCTGCAATGCAACTAGATGCAGTTATTTAAAAAATGATTCGACTGAAGTGGAGACATGTTTTATGGAGAGACAAAGCACGACTCTCCATCTGACAATCCATTGGATAAGTTGGGGGTTTGGGAGTTGGCAGGAAAGCAACACTTTACACAATGGAGTCAGGAAAGTTGAGTACAGAGGGAATTGTGGTGGCCCCTTAGTTTCAGGGAGTCTTCATGCTTCAGCATACAAGTAAATGTTTTGAATTTGGCGTTGAGGAACTGGTCTGCTCTGAGCCCTGTACTCAACTTGACAGAGCACCGTAGGGATGAATCAGATTGGAGACAGCCATCTCATCCAACATCTGTCACTGGCCTTACATATATTCTCATGAAAGGATGGTCAAGTGTCCAGTCTTCTGTGTTGCCTAACCATATTCTGCTCATCTTACCAATTCATGTGAAATATGGGATTGTTCCCCTGTTGTACAGCAAGTCTACCCCCAGCAACGTAGGGAAACCAGATCCCCTGATACTGCTTCAAAGTTGCCAGGAGAGAAAATGTGTGTTGCAAATGTTTCTCTGTGCTTTGCAGACAAACATTTGCAAATTGCATGTGCCTTATTTCAAACATCATTATTCAGATTATCCAGACATGTAGAGCTTTGGTTTGTGGTCATCAGCTGCAGGTCCAACCATCTATTTTTCAACCCATTAAAGTTGGATCAATCACAGCTTAAACAAGAGATGCTCAGCTCAAATGATAGACACCTTCAGTCTAACTCCATGTCTGCGTTAAACATGGAGTTAGACTGTCTAATACCTGCAATATGTGCGGATATTGCGCAATCAAACATTCTGGAGGTATGTTTTGTGCACCGGTAAGCATAAAACGAGCTCGATTTAAATAAATAAATAAATGAAAGAATCATTCTACAAATTTCAAACATAGTCTCATTTGCTTTGTATTCAAACTGCCTCGCCTTACTGTATTTAACAGGCAGTGATGGGATCCTCCTGCGAGCTTCTCAGATGTCAAAGCACCATCGCTCAACCAGGGGTTTTCTCACGCATGCGCATGGGCATAGAACTATCTCATCGGGAAGAAGGAAAAAAAAAAGAAAAAAAAAAAAAGAAAAGAAGTTCACACACAAAGCCACGCCTGCGCGGTGTGCCTCTCATTTACAAGCGAAGTTGCTGCATCTTTTTAGGAAGCTACATGCTTTCTTTCGACACCCAAAGGTCGCGTGGTGTCAGGGACGCGCCTAGTCACGGGAACAGAACCGGAGCGCGTTCGCGAGGAGAGTGCAAGCTCGCGCCGCTTAACAGCGAGGAGAGTATCAAACAGCGTGCAGGGGGATCCAGCCTAATGGTTTACATTGGGTCACAACGACCAGTCAATGATTTGCGGCAAGCAGGCTACGGTCCTTTTCTCGCCCGGCTTTTATTCTGCAGATCTTTTGTATTTTGCACGGGGAGAAACTGACACAGCAAACTCATCTGTATGATCGGGGAGCAGGAGCACACAGTATGGTCCGGGAAACCAGACATTTATGGGTGGGAAATTTACCCGAAAATGTACGAGAGGAGAAAATTATTGAGCACTTCAAACGGTGAGTACGAATATTGTTAGGACCTGTGTACATTTTTTTTTTGTTATTTTCATTATTATTGTTGTTATTATTATTATTCACGGCCAGCATCTCTCAGTATGTGCTGTGAGATATTTGTAAGCGAAGTCGGGATGAAGCAGGAGGTTTCCCCCTGTAGCGAAGTCCCATTTGGCAACTGTGCTGTCAGCTCCCTGCGTTTTCAGCGGAGACTCATCCACTCGGCTCGCAGACATATGGCCACAGCCACTCCGCTTATTGCCTGCTATAACTTGCCTCCCCTTCACGTTGGACTGGGTGCACGTTTTCATCAAGCTTACAGGCTGACTTCAGTGCAAGCCCACCTTTGCTCCCGATCGCCGCAAAGGAAGACACAGTAAGGCAATGTAAACAAACCCCAGCCTTCCCGGAGGGGGGCTGGAGAGCAATGCATTACAGCCTGGATCTTGGTGGTTCTGATGTTTGGGCTTGACTTTGTCTATCTCAGACATCGTTTCCCAACCAGACATTTTTTATTATTATTATTATTATTATTTTGCACAAAGTGTGCTTGATTACCACTGTAAATCTTTCGGAGTCCTCAGTATCCGTCTACAACCCCCTCTACCCCTCCTCGCGAGCCCCCCTCTCCCCAGAAGTGACGCGCCGTTCACGCCGCAGCTTTGTTGCACCCACCCCGGCTGTGGCTGAGCGGTGATGCCGTGCCGCTGATGTGCAGCGCTGGAGCACACAGTCTGTGGCAGGCTACTTGTGTTTACTTTCGTGCGCAGAAAAAATGGTCGTCTCCCCCCTCCACCTCGTTCTCCTCCCCCCCTCCCATGAAAACCGCGTTTCTTCCCCGCTGCTGCTGACTTGCACAGCCCGCAGGGTGTTGCGACTCAAGCCAAATCAGATCCATATTTTCTTAAATTAGCCCGTTATTCTTATTCTCTCTGCAATGTTCGGCTTCAAAGCGGATGAGAAACACCTATCAAGCATTTATCAACGTTTTAGCTCTTTGTTGTCTCTTTCTGGACTGGAAAATAATAATAATAATAATAATAATAATAATAATAATAATAATAATAATAATAATAATAATAATGATGATGTTAATTTGGGGCTGAGTGTGTCTGTGGGATATCGCGGTCTGTCTGTGCGCATTCTCTTTTCGGGGCTGTCAAGGAAATAGCAGCCCCGCTCCTCCGTGCATATGTTGGAAACCAGACAGCTCAAAAAAAAAAGAAAGAAAGAAAAAAGAAAAAAACTAAACGTAGCGTTTCGTTTTCACTTCACAGACGCCGCCATATCTGATGAAAGCCATAAAAACGTCGACATATGGGCTAACCTAAACAACAACAACAAAAAAAGAGAAACAATGTACCAAAACATTGATGCAAAAATGCATCATTCCTATCAAATCAATGCAATAACCTGCTGCTGTCGATGGCTTTTGTTTTCGTACTGGTTTGATGCAGTGAGGGGACAGAAAAGGAGAAGCTTTATGTCTGATTCATGCTGCTCCGCAGACCGCGCTGTAATAGGCTTCCTCTCTATATGCCTTTTTATTTACATAATCCCTTGATATGATGTGCGTAATGATATGGTTTTTTTGGGGTGGGGGTGGAGGGAGATGGTGGTGACTGGCAGGCTGGTACTGCAGCAGCAGAGTGTGGTGGGGGAAACGGTGCTGGCGAGTCATTTTCTGCGAGCCTATGCCTCGGCCCCTGCGTTAACCCAGAGGTAGTCGGGGTATGCAGGTGCATGACAGCCCAGTGTGTGATAGAAGTCATTGAAGATGGGGGACGGCAGAATGAGTAAGCAGTGTGAAAAGCTTTTCTAAAATGGCGTCGGGGGCTGTTCGGTGTTTTGGAATCGGGATGCCAATAAATTTAGAGGTACCCTATTGACTGTGTCAAACAGCAAAAACGCGCTTGTGATTACTCCAGTCCAAGAAAGAGACACAAAGCTTTGTAACTGCTTGGGCTTATAAATTTAATAGATTTGATATTTGAATGACAACAACTATGAATTTGTCATTCATAGTTTTATTAAAGGCAAGTCGTGGAGTAGATGCTGTTCTGCCGGTATATTTTTTAGGCATGGCCCGGATACCGGTGTTGAGGCGTATCGCGGTTTTTAAAATGTTATAGCTACAAAGCTACAAAATAAGTCCAACAAACAAAGAAACAAACCATTGCAACCTTTACAAACATTAAAGTAATTTTATTAAGGAGTCAGAAAAATAGTCCCCAGAACAGAATATAAAGCTGTTCTACCTTTCTCCTGTCTATTGCTGCACATTGCCATCAGCTGGCTGAAAGAAGACTTGTGTAATTTTCTCCCATGAGAAAGCGAAATTTAGATGTTTGGAAAATGTTCTGCTCACAAAAAACAGATAACCCCAATGTGGAAATGAAAGACGTGACACTTATCACTTTAATCTAAAAAAGTGCAGTTTTAAAGTTAGTATAGGGAAGTAATGAATGGCATTGCAGTCAGTTGTAGGCTTGCTACTCAAGTTGCGATAACTACCGCTATAACCGGTAGCTGTAGTTGACCTATTGCGAACAAAGTTGCGACTGCAGCAAGAACACGTAGGAATGACAGCAATTCGATTTTTTTTTATAGTTAATATCTTGTGGCGTCTTTCAGCAGCACAACTACACATTAGTTAGTACTGGAAGCTTTTAAGCTAATGGGCAGTTCGAGAGAGGCAGAGACCGAAGTGAAATTCTACCACCTTAAAACAACTCCAATCTCAAAATAATTATTGTGGTTTATGCAAAGTGTATTTTCTGAACCTTTAAGCTATTAATAGTTTTGCACTGGGCAGTCGTTGACACAAAAGTCGGTGATTATTTACTCTAGAATAGCAGCTAGTAAGTAGTGTACTACTAATGGTCTTCCTGTGTGAAACACATCTAGAACTCAGTGTTTTTGTTCAGAGTTGCACTCTGATATAAAAATAAAGTGGTGTAAAAAAGACTAAAATATTGTAGCTTAGAATACCAGAAATAAAACAATATTATTATTAGGGAGTTTAGACTCTGGTAACACTTATGTTCTGTTTTCAGACCAAATATTTTACACAGGAAGAATATTGGTGGGGCACCAGCTTCTACCTCCATTTGCTGTATAAATAATTGTCAGCTTCTTTGTAATAAACGTCCCAATGCTGGTGTGACAATAGCTGAAAGACTCATAAAACAGTGTTTGCAAATAATCTATATGTCGTTTTGAGACTGGAAGGTGGTAGAAGTCTACTGCAAATAACCTTTAAGGTGTTGTGAGCTATTCCTTTAAGACGTTACATCACTCCAAAATCAGCTAATTTTGATTATTATCAGTTGTGCAATGACAGAAATGTCTATAAACAGCTCAGACGTCTGTATTTCTTTTTAATAAGAACACAATACACAACAACTCATTGACGTGCTAAACAACAAATACACGTTAGATTTAACTTAGAACATTTTCTATTCAAGAAATGTAATTTTTCTCCCCCATTTTTGTCTGCCTGACATGTTCTTTTGTACTTTTTCATGCCTGTATGTTTATTAACATGCGGCGTTTCAAGGTTCAAGTCTAGTTGCTGGGTTACTGTTGCCTTGTAAGAACGAGGGACTGAGTGGAAAGCAAGAGTAACCAAACCACTGTACCTCCCCCAGCGTCTCTCACACACACTTATTCAGAATTGGAGAATCACAAATAAACTGTAACAACTGAATATTTTTACACTGTAAGTGATAATGCATTTTCACTTGTAACCTTGATTTCTAACATGTTTTGATCACTTTTTCTTCCTCCTATCCCCACTCCCTCAGATATGGACGAGTGGAGAGCGTCAAGGTCCTGCCCAAGCGAGGCTCAGAGGGTGGAGTGGCAGCATTTGTGGATTTTGTGGACATTAAAAGTGCTCAAAAGGCTCACAATGCAATCAACAAGATGGGGGACAGAGACCTGCGCACAGATTACAATGAACCAGGAACAATTCCTAGTGCAGCGAGGGGGCTGGATGATAGTCTGTCCTTAGGCTCACGTGGCCGGGATGTGTCAGGGTTCACAAGGGCGACAGGGGGGGCCGTGTATGGGCCCCCCACGTCGCTTCACAGCAGAGATGGACGCTATGAACGCAGGCTAGACGGGTAAGTGGAGAAAGTTCGTCCTCTGAAGACAGAGCGAACCGTGGTTTGTGGTAAACGCCTTTCCTCCGAGCATCTTTCCACCATCTATTCATTTACTTATTTAGAGGTACAGAGTAGAAATCATGTTTCAGAATGAAAACTGCTGAGGATAATCTTTAAAGTACCCCCAAAGGGTAGTCAGAGCTCCTGGATTCACACTCGGTGTTTTCCTAAATGAAAACGTGTCTGTACACGAGGTTCATCCGTCGGCTGTTATGAGCAGATAGGAGTTCAAACAGCTGCTGGGGATCAGGTTTGTTGTCTTGGTCATCTCTGTGAGTCGAATGATCAAATGAGGAAAACACGGGGCAAAGATTGGATACCGCAAAATTTCCCAGGATTATTGGAAGTTACTGGAGAGAGGGAAAAAAAAAGAGGGAGAGAGGGAGTTAAAGAAAGAAAGAGAGAGAGAGTGGTCCAGCGGCCATCCCTGGGATTCCTGTAAATGTGGAGCTACCTGCCCTGTTCAATGGATTAATTTCACCCATCTTTTCTTCATGTAACAAATCAACCAAGACACCAGCACACATTACATGTATAAGAGCCCATTGTCTGGATTAGTCTGATTTGGTTTCTCACCTCACGGAGGTGCTCACGTCTCTCGTGGGTTGGAGTTATGCGGATACCCTACACAGGATATTTATTCCCTACTGCTGGATTAACAATGGCATGACACATGAAGAATGTGCCTTCGTCCTAAAGGTATGGTTTGCATTCTCCCTTTTTTTTTCATTTATTTGTGTACTTTTTTTTGTTCGTTTAATTTTGGGATTATATCTAATCAGGGCATTACAAATTGAGCATTGGGAGACCTCTACTGATGAGTCAGCACAGTAGAGACAACAAAAACAAGTGAGCAAAAGACTTTTACCCCTCCCCCCCACACCAGATTTTTTTTGTGGAGTTTATTTTTATATTGCAAAAGTTGAGGATCAACTTGGACTACATTTGGATCGTATAAATAAAGAGAGATGCTGGAAGTAGTTTTGACTGGAGTGTTTAAATGTTGGTTCTAATGGAGAAAACCCATACCTCTCCTTTGTGGATTAACAGCTCCTCTTCTAACTGTGGAACTATAACTGAACCATGGATACAATTAATCAATCGGACAAAAGTAGAGGACTAAGCTTTACCTTTGGACCGCATTCACAGAGGACTTAGTTTGAGATTGGAGAGCACACAAACTCTTAATTGTGAAAGAAACGGAAGATAGTCAAGAGACATAAACATCAAGGAGACTTTGAGTCGTTATTAGTGCTGCCTACCTGTGGAATGACAGTACTTTAATCTGGATTACATTTTTACCCCTTATTTACCCCCGTAAACCTTCCCTGATGTGCAATAGGAGTCTGACTGCTTTATGGATGTGGGCTTTACTACCACAGTGGATGTTAAGAAAAAACAGAAGGCGATCATCACTGCAGACTCATCGATCAACTTTCTAAAGATGGACTTCTGGATTTAACTGGACTTAAAGTGAAACTGTGTTTTTTTTTTGTTTTTTTTTTTTCTCCAGTGGATTTGTGAACTCAGACATATTCCAGCATCAAAAAGGAAACCCTGAATCGGATCACTGAAGGAATATTTGAACAAAACCGAACATTCCGGCTGGCCTGAAAATGAGGATTACGTTTTGAAATGTGAACATTTGTGCTTCAGAGTTTTCTTTTTTTTCTTTTTTTTTTTTTTTTTTGTTCCACCTCCACTCAGCATTTTTTGCCATGTTTTTGCTCACAAAGTTCTATCTCCCTAAATTGTATTTGGAATTGTAGGTCAAGTTACCACTCTCTCAAAAGGTTGGTATGCCCTGCCCTGTGTATTTTAGCTGTCCTCTCTAACCCCTTAGTTTGATCCCCTGTCTCTCTCCATTTCCTCACTAACCAAAGTAGCTGGTGCATAGATTTACTGCCTTTTGAAACATGTTACTCTACCTTGTATTATTCTCCTTTTTCTTCCTCTTCTTACCTTACCCCACCCTCAGCTCCTGGCCCTCCACCCCCGGCTCTCTTGTCTTTGACGGATTCTTAATCAATGCAGGTTTTGACGATACTCCATAAAACAAACAAAAAACATATAAACACATTTATGCAGATAAAGTCGCTTAAATGGAAATGTCAAGAAGCCACTTATTAGACTGATAATTAAAAGATTTTCAATTCCTAATGAATTAATTCAAAGTAATTTTCCTTCTCACAACTTCTAATGTTCCCTGAAAAAACTTAACTTTTTTTAAATTGCTTATTTCTTGAAACAGCTGTGGCAGAACATCGAGTCAATCCCAGAAACTCCCCCAGGATCTTATCCTTACAATTTATTAGGCAACATTTACATCACAGAACCTTCTTTAAGCAAACACTCTCCGGTGATTAGGATCAGCTCTAAATTGGAAGAACTTCTGCATATCTACATGTTAAAAAAGGCATAATAAAAATGTAAAAAAAAATAAATAAAAATACAGGGCAGTGTTAACCAAACGTACAACAGTCAATATAAAAAAGCTTAAATATTCAAGAAAAAACTGGTATCTATCTATCTATCTATCTATCTATCTATCTATCTATCTATCTATCTATCTATCTATCTATCTATCTATCTATCTATCTATATCTAATTTTGTTATCCTACACATAATGTTGAAAAATATTCTTCTTTTGAAATTATTTTTATTGCGCTTCACCCGCATATATTTTTTGACATTCTCTCCCACTGTTTTCCCCTTTGTTGCAGATTTTACGGTGTAGCATACGGTAATGTTGCAAGTCATCGAGCGCATCATCCATTTCAGTATCGAGCTCATCAAATTGTCAGTTTGATGGATTACACTGATTTGTAACCTGGATGAGCACAAAAGACACACTCTCGTTTCAGCTGGTTTGTTTCCAAATCCAATTTCAGGTGTTTCCTGAGAGAATACTATAACTGGCTGTACTTCACTACTAATATCAAAAAATCACATTACTGCAGATTATTATTTAGTATGTAAGAACAACAGTGTAGAGTTTGTCACTCTGTTTTTGTCATGACTACGCTTAGCCAGTAGCTAGGCGTAGCCGTTTCAAAAGATTCTGAACTCATTGTTGCTATATGACTGAGCCCACATATATAAGCCTCCTTTTTATTATGCAGCAGGAATGAATCCTCATGAATATGCTGCTCACGTAGAACCAAAACAGTTGATGTGCTTTGCATGTGCCCGAGTGGACTAATAATCACACACTGATGGAAATTCTGTCCAAAGGTGAAAAAGGAAAAAAAAAAAAAGAACTGATTTTTAAAGCTCTATGAATAATGTAAAACCTGATTTTTTTTCTTTTCTTTTTTTGACGTGAAAATGAAGGGTATCTGTTGAGCACTGGGCCCGAGCCACCAAATTACCATTTTAGAGAGCATCTAGGGGTCAAGCTAATCCATCAATTTCACAGCAGACATCCTTGTGCCATACGTGCTATTCATGAATCCAGAACGCAGACGATCCAATCAAATAGGCCGAAACAGAGCTCGCCCCCTGACCCTCTTGTACTTCTTATGTATCGTGCCATGAAAAGACTCGGCGCTAGTCTCCTTATAACGCTGAACATCTAGGGCACGGTATAAAGTTCACACAGTGTTCTGCTCTTTTATGCAAGGCTTTTATTTATGATCCAAAATATTTTGTTTTCATTTTGCCCATGTCAGCACAAAGAGTTGTCATAAAGGGATTTATGATCTTAGTACAAAGGGTTCTATCAAAGTCCTCTCATCAGCGGCAATAAAACGAAGGCGTCAGGTGCAAAGGCCAGGTTGAGCCCTCGCTAATCATTTACCAAAATCCCCCTTCAGGACATCGTACGGGGCCCGGTGATGCAGAGGAAGATGCTTGTGTAACAATATCATTAGAGAAATATATCAGCAGCCTTTGATACCACTCGTCCTGCGGACCTCTAAAGGTTCAAAGGACAGCAGAGAGATGTACCAGTAAATGTGCATGTATGATAAAGTAACAGTTTGATTTGAATCCATCTGGACAAATTCTTAAACATTTTCATATTTTCATTTTGTTGAAAGAACTCCCTCATTTAGCTGAAACGTCAAGGAGAGACATCGCATTTTAAATTGTACGGCACAACGAAAACAAATTCTGCAAGATTTTGTCACAATAGCCGTTGTTTCCCAGAAAAATATCTGACTGTAAAAACATAAAAAAGAGAGAAAGAAACAGCAGTTAGATAAAAATTGTAGTGAGAAAAAAGGAAAAAAAAACCCAGCACATTCTGTCCAGGGGGATTCATTTCCACCTCACTGCAGCTCTAGACAGGATAAATTAGGTGGAGAAGGCTTTAGCCATCCTGGGAAAAGAATGATAGCTTTTCTCTTATTTGATATCACAGTTGTTACTATTGAAAGATGTAAAAAAAATTAAATCTTTTTTGAATATGAGCCGGAGTTACGGTAAATGTGTAACATGTGTAGAGGCTGCTACAACATGACACTTCTATTCCGATCAATACAAGCGACTACAGCAGGCGTGAGAGCGGACCACAAGTGTGACAGACAGCCAGTCTGCCCATGTAAAAATAGCCAGCCTCTTATTTGTAATGTTCTTTATATAATGCTTACTATTTAGGCCATTCCATAATTTTTTTTGTACTGAATGCTGGTTGCTAAATAAGTTCAGTAATTTTCATACGGTTACTGTAGTTTGAATTGAGGGAACCTACAAATCTTACACAAGTCATTTCAAGACATTGCTGTTACAGGTTTGAAAACTTCAGATTCATCCAGAGCTGCAAACAAAAGCCACAGGGCTAGGGCCAGCATAACCAGTAAAGGTATTCATTCTGAGCCCCAGACGCTGAAGTTTAATAGTTAGGGCCCTTATTAGTTTTGTGAAAGCTAATCTTTGGTGAACAAATGGCGTATATTAAAAAAAAGGTACATTCTGAAAATAATCCTGCATCAGAATAAATGAATTCTCTCTGTAAAGGATAAAACTTAGGATTGCAAATTATACAAACAAAAAAATGAACAATAAATGCAATTTTTGTTTGCAATACATAATTTATTCATAGTGTAACATCTTGAGGGTTTGCCACTACGTTATTATATGTATTAGTTTCTTGATATATATATTTCTTTGGTCTTTTATAACTTCATAATGTATGTCCTTTCTAGGGTGAGGTAGACAGATACTATTTTAAGCTACTGACTGTTTCTGTTCCTTCTTTCACAATTACAAAAATGTAACCTTCATAAGTAGCTACCCATAATTTTTCTTTATGTATTTTTTGAAAATGAAAACCCTAATTTAAAAGTTTTTTCTATTTCTCGGTTTTAACCAAATCTAAAAACCCATCCATCTATTTTGCAAAGTCCCGCTATAATGAGGATCTTAAGTGTCTTTGGATGAAAACCATTTGGCCTTGAGTTGGAACAGCGCGCCTAATTTGCTGCTTATAATTCGATCTGATTTCAAACAGCAGTAATTGCTGTCCCGTCCCGCTCATTATGGTGAGTTTTGTAATATGACTCCCCGTAATGACAAATCACTTGTAATACCATTTTAAATTCTGATTGCTGGATTTAGAAGGGAGATGTTTCAAGTTTGAACAAAATGTCCTCATTAAAAGCTTTTTTTTTTAACGTAGATGCCAAAAAATGTTGGTTTGTAGAGGTTGTTTTTAAAGATCTAAAGGTATCAGACTGTGTAGTTGTGACTTAACGGCGTATGTGTTATTGGCTAAACAAAAATCCTCAGCAAAATGATAAAACATGCCAACATGGCTTGTTTGTGGATGACAAAGGAAACGATTATATTCAGTCTTCAAGTCACAGGTGCTCACTTGTCTTATCAGGAACATATTTAACGCTTCTTCTAGTTTTGTTGGTAGATTAGTAACTCATTTCCCCTTGAAATGCAAACGTCTTTCTCAATTCTTCTCAAACATTTTGCTCCGTCTTTCCCTGTGTCTAATTATGGCAACCCCTCTATTGTATATAACAGATCATGTTGATTGTCCACCAACCTTGAATGATAAAACTGCAAAGTAACTTGGTTTCTCTTTGTGTTTGTTAGGACTGCGGAGGGTCGGGAACGGACATACGATCACACCACCTACGGACATCACGAGCGACCTGGTAGCAGCTTCGACCGTCAACGGCACTATGAAACAGACTATTACCGTGACGCAAGAGAGAGGACTCTTAGCAATGCCGGAAGTGGGTCTGGCACCACTGGTGGAAGTAGTACAACTGTGCCGTCAGGTGTCAGTGGAACTATAGTTGGTCCCGTTTCTGGAAACACGGGAGCCGGCGGATCGGCTGGGGCGTCGACGGGAGGGAGCGCAGGATCTACTTCCAGTGGGGTCGGCTTCTACCGCTCCCACAGCAGGAGTCCGTGTCGATTTGAGGCGCCCGAGCCTCGCTACGAGTCTCGTTCCAGGGAACCGTTTACTTTGGCCAGTGTGGTTCACAGGGACCTGTACCGGGATGACCGGGGACGGCGTGTGGAGAGGTCATACCGCCACAGTCGCAGCCGATCTCCACACTCGACGCATTCGCGAAATCCCTCGCCTCAGAGACTGGTGACTCAGACTACTCGTCCTCCACGTTCCCACAGTGGGTCAGGATCTCGCAGCCGCTCATCCAGCTCAGACTCAGTCAGCAGCACCAGCAGCAGTACGAGTGGCAGGTGAGTGAATTATGCAGTCAGATTTTTTAGTATTTTTTATTTCCCTTGTGAAATTATTAAGTACTATGCACGGAAGTAAACCAAGATGATAAGTGTTTTATAGGAACTCAATGAAAGTTGTATTTCCTCATTAAATGCCTTCATCAGCTATGTTGACCTCAAGAAATTGTGCAACATCTCTTTTTAAGTTCATAGCATATTTTCAAACAAGATTGTGCAAGATGTCTAAAAATGTAATTCCTGCCAGTGGCGGAGATCTAATCTACGTCAAGAATGCTGCTTAAGATTCGTTTTGCACTGGTGTTTGTATAATCCAAAGCTAATACTTGAGCATTTATTTGACAGTGTGTCAAATAAATGACACACTGTCATTTATTTGCGTTCCAAATGTAGAACGCAAGTATTGACTAACATGGGCAGATTTAGAACATATGTTTTTTTGGGGGGTTTATCAAGAGGTTACAGACTTGATACTCCTAGTGACAGGTTTGGTTTTGTCACAGTGAATGAAGTGCACAAATGCCCCCAATCTCTCCACATCTCCATACCCAAATTGCCATATGCCACATGCTGTGATATCAGCAATTAGCAATAAACTGCCATAAAAGCAATATAATAGCTAAATGCTGTAGAAGACAGCATTTACACCAGGGGTCACCAACTCCAGTCCTCGAGGGCTACCATCCTGTAACTTTTAGATGCGTCTCTGCTCAGACACACCTGGATCAAATAAACTGCTCGTTTCCAGCCTAATGCAGAGAGGAATGAATGCTGGTGAGGGAATTCAGACATTTTGGATTAGAGGTGAATCTAATAGTTGCAGGATGGTAGCCCTTGAGGACTGGAGTTGGTGACCCCTGATTTACACAGTAATGACATATGCCAACGCTCATGCCTTATGAAGCATATGACTTTGTGTTATTTGTATGTACTCTAGATATGACGATGAGTGATTTAAGGCAGTGGTGTCACGCCAAAATTACATCTCAATATTATGAACCTCTTGTCTCACTGTATCACTCTTGTACCATTATATTCCTACTGGAAATGGTTATATAAAGCATAAAACTGTATTTAATGGTAGCTAGACATTTAGGGCTTACTTTTATTTCCTAAATGTATTTTTAGGCTACTCACCAGGCCTAAAAATAAAATGTGTAATATTTGCTTACTGTGTATTTAGGCAGCCACACATTACATGATGAAAACTGAAATCCAAAACAGCAGATTTACTGCTTTGCTTATGATTATGAGGGTTATTTCTGATCAGCAATTGCGGACAAAGTTCAAATTTAGCCAAATGTGCCTCTGATTTACTGCTTGTGCCCAAGCTTTAGACTTTCATGTGTCCAACAGCAACCATAGCAATGTTCCCATTTCCTGTATTCAATCATTTCTGAGGAGCTGCCATACAAATATTACATACCAATGTCCTGCAGGTAATGGATTTTATATTAATTGGCAGAAGTGTTCAGTTGGTGATGCCGACTCATTTCACTGGTAGTTGCATTGCAAATGGGTTTACGCAAGAAAAAGTAAAGGCACCCTGAGGTTTTTCTGCTTGATTAATGCCTCACTTCAGGTGCTCTGTCTGCATGTTAGAACATTTATTTGAAGGCACACGTTGCCAAGAATAGATACTGCCTGTCACAAAAAACACACAGCCTTTTTCTTGCTTTTACATTCTTTTTTGTTACTTTTACATATATTCAAAATTCAGTTATTAAATCCTTCTTCCAATTTAAATTGTTGTTGTCTGTTGCCATATGCGTTAAGTGGTTGTCCGTTTTAAAGGAGGGAAAAGGATCTTTGTAAGTGCTATAATGGCACTCTCTCTGTCTCATAAATATTTGCATACTGCTAAAGTCCACTTAGATTAGCCAACGTCGATTTATGCTTTTACTTAGCTTGCCTCATGGGGGTGGTGTTTGAGAGCAGTGGACCACGACTTTTTGAAACCACCATAAAAGATGACACATTTACCTCTTTCTAATACTTTGTGGTAAATCCACTAAATGCTTCTCGTCAATTGCTGAAGCACTTTCTTTGTGAAGAAATACGATGGAGGTCATTACAACTAGGAAATTTAGTATTCATGTGGCAAACACTGCAGTAGATTGCAATAAAAATAAATTAAAGTTGTTGTTTTTTTCAATATTATTTTAGTGCTACAATTAAAATGTCTTGCATCGCTGAGTAATTATTCTTAATCTTGTGAATTTAAATTCTTAATCTGGGCATTTGCAAGGATTTCTGTTTCTTTCACTGTCATCATGACACCTCTAATACATTTTACTAGGCATAAATATAAAGATTAAAATCACAGTAACACTGTTTTATGGGAAATGACTCTGTTTCCGGAGCTCCCCTCCGTTTTTTTTCTTTGACTGCATCGCCTTTGGACGTGGCTTTGAACGACATGTAGCGACACATGTGGTTCGTCCAGGAAGTGCTGCGGGGAGACTATCAGGAGATGGCAGCTGTATTTTTCGCACTGCCTACCTCTGTGCATGGGTAACTGCAAGCCCCCCCACCCTCCCACCCTCTCTCTCCGTGAGATCCAGTTGGAACTGGAAATTTCTGGCCAGTGCTGGCTGCCTGCCCACTCCCACAGGCCAGGCTCCGTCAGCAGCACTTCCGGGAGTGTCTGAGCGCAGGAGGAGAAAGTGAGAAGGACACAAACAGCAGAGGGCCTAGAAAGCTGAGACAGACATGGGAATTGTCTGAGTAGGTGCATGAGGCAGGCAGAAATGGGCAACTGTGCTTTTTTTTCTTTTTTTTCCCCCCCCGCTTCACGGATTACAAGATGCTCTGTATAACAGTGAAATAAAGAAGAAAAAGGTGTGCAATAGAGGATTTTTTTTTTCTTGGGCCATTTTCAGTATATACTGCATTGCAAGAACTTTCCCGCCATCTATATGTTTAATCAGAAATGTGTGTGCTGTTTTTCACATTGATTTTAGAATTTGGAGAGAAGAAGCAGTTTTTTTGTCTTCGAGTGAATTTCACAAAATTATGTCATCATGCCATTTTGACTTTGAAGTATGAAACCCTAAACAAATATTCCTTTATTTTTTATAACACATTCCAGCAGTTTAAGGTGCATGGTGCCCTGTGTTCCTTTTTGAATCTGTCCTAATAAAACCGTCTGCAGCTGAATTTCATTAATACTCAGTGAGACCAGTCCATTGTGTGTAAAAGGCACGAGTTGACTCATGGAAATTGACAGCGATGCTTTCAGGGTTTTACAAATAGACTAAACTGTATTGATTTTTTTTTTTTTTTTTTGCTTAACAGGAATAAAAAAGTTCTTATTGTCCTGTGTTTGGCTTTATTTATTGAAGTAACATTTAATAAAAGCACACACACACCAATCCCCAAAAATTTCAACAGTTACAAGTTACAAAACAACTTAAATTAAATGCTGCTAATTTCCATTCAACTCTGTTGCAGTTCTATTCAGCAAAGTCAGATTTTAATCAAACTCACTTCAATGTGTTCTGTTATAATCCGTCTCCGTAGAGTCTGTTTCACATTGGTACAAAATACGATTTTGTCTGTCTAATGAAGCCGGCAGATTGGATTGAGTCATTTTACTTTATGTTCTTGCTTTGCCGCAGTGATTCTAGCAGTAGCTCGAGTGATGACTCTCCGGCCCGTTCAGTGCAGTCTGCTGCTGTCCCTGCACCCTCAGCTCTTCCTTTATCCTCCCTTGACAAAGACGAACCACGTAAAAGCTTTGGCATCAAGGTCCAAAATCTTCCTGTACGCTCTACAGGTAGGTAATGTTGTGTTGCCACAATAAATAAAACCTCTTTTATGTAGAATAACGTGTAATACGTAGTCTTGTGTTTGGAAAACATAGCCATCTGCGACAGTTAAGACAATTTTTAACTTGTGCCACATTTAAATTTGCCTGCTACAGATACAAGCCTCAAGGATGGTTTGTTCCACGAATTCAAAAAGCATGGAAAGGTTACATCGGTGCAGATCCATGGGGCTTCAGAGGAGCGCTATGGACTTGTCTTTTTCCGCCAACCAGAAGATCAAGAGAAGGCGCTCTGCGCCTCCAAGGGGAAGCTGTTTTTTGGAATGCAAATTGACGTCACAGCCTGGAATGGTCCCGGTGAATTTTCAGTTTGTCCTGCTATGCAAAAATAATACTAAAAACAGAAAGATTAAACAATGAAAGTAACTCACTACAACTTTCTGTCCTTTCAGAGACAGAAAGCGAAAATGAATTTCGACCGCTGGATGAGAGGATTGATGAGTTTCATCCAAAGGCCACACGGACATTATTTATTGGAAACTTGGAGAAGACTACCACTTACCATGACCTGCTAAACATCTTCCAACGTTTTGGAGAAATAGTGGTAAGCTTTTTTTTTTTTTTTTCCAGTTAGAAGCTCAGCAAAATAGTTGTTTACTGACCGATATGTCTCTTCACTGTTTCCTAAGGATATTGACATTAAGAAGGTGAATGGAGCCCCACAGTATGCCTTTCTTCAATACTGTGACATTGCAAGTGTTTGCAAAGCAATGAAAAAGATGGATGGCGAGTATCTTGGTAACAACAGACTAAAGGTGAGCCTTATGGTGACTTAATTTTGCAATTTTAGTATGTTTCTGCTTCATCTCAAATTCCAACTTGATATTTTGTCTCATTTTCTCCAGCTGGGGTTTGGAAAGAGCATGCCCACAACTTGTGTTTGGTTGGATGGTCTGGCTTCAAATACAACAGAACAGTTTCTCACTCGCCATTTTTGCCGCTATGGGCATGTTGTCAAGGTAAGCATGTTTGGTTTTGTACCCTACTACCTACCACCTTTGTGATTTTTGTAAATCTAAATCTGTTTCCCCGGTGGCTTACAGGTCGTACTTGACAGAATGAAAGGAATGGCCCTTATCCTGTACAACAACATTGAATATGCCCAAGCAGCAGTCAAAGACACAAAAGGTTGGAAGATAGGGGGCAATAAAATTAAGGCAAGTGGAAATATAGCTGCGTTCGAAACTCATTTTCTGGACTTATCTCCAGATTTGTTGATTAATTTTGCTTCTGGATTTTGTGTTTCCGTCTTCAGGTGGACTTTGCAAATCAGGAAAGTCAGATGGCGTTTTATCGTGCAATGCAGGCATCTGGGCAAGATATTCGTGACTTTTATGAGTTTCTTTCTGAAAGAAGGTCTGTATCTTTTTGTTCTTTGAGAAAATTTGACTTCAGTGCCGTTTCACCCTCAAAATTAAAACAGATTTTGTTTTGTTTCTCTCGACAGAGATGACAGACGAAGCCAATATGAGTTTCAAACAGAAAGACAGTATTACGAGAATGTTCGAACACCTGGAACTTATACGGATGATCCGCGGCGGAAATACCCCGCCAGAAGTCGAGAGTTCTACACTGAATGGGACCCGTATCAAGGAGATTACTATGATCCACAGTACTTTGAGGACCCAAGAGAGTATCGGGAATACAGAGCTGATCCTTATGAGCAGGACATTCGCAAATACAGCTACTTGCAACGAGAGCGAGAAAGAGAGAGGGAGCGATTTGAAACGGATCGTGGTCGTGATCATGGAAGAAGGACCATTGAGCGTAGCCAAAGCCCTTCTCACATCTCCACTCGACGTCCTGTCAGCCCCACCTCATCGCCTTCGCTCTCTGAGAGAATACCAAGTGACTCAGACAGGCGAATTTGTTGTCGATCATCTGACAGAAGTGGCAGCTGCAGTTCGGTTTCCCCACCCAGATTTGAAAAACTGGAAAAGGCACGCGCTGAAAGATATAATAAAACTGATAAACTGGAGAAGGATCGTGTTTTTGAAATTGAGAGAGCGAGTCTGGTTGAAAAGGAGAAGAGAGCGGGGCGAAAAGAGAGAGGAGACAAGGAAAAAAGCGAGAAGCAAAGGCTTAAGAAATTTAAAGTCACATCGCCTACAACGCTGGAGATAGAACCAGAACTTGAAAAAGACACTAGCCCTGAGTCTGGACTACGGAGTAAAACCAATAAAACTTCAAAAGAAAGCTCCAGCAAAGCAAGGCTAGATCTTCTGCCTTGTGTAGTGCAGTTAACGCGTGTCAAAGAGAAAGAAGGAAAATTGATTGGTCATGCTGTCCAAGAAAAGCAAACATTGAGGGCTGGCAGTGACAGTCCTAAATTGGCATCGCCTGGAGCTGACCAGAGAAGTCCTACATTCCGCTCAGAATCGTCCAAAGGTGACAAGCATGGGAAAATGCCTAGAGAAAAAAATATACACAGCTTAATAGAGATTGCTGAAAAGGATGGTAAAATCAAATCCAAAAAACATGGAAAGTCTGAGTTTGGATTTGATAACAGTGTTTCTCTGGATGTTGATCGTTTAGCTGCAAGAAAAAGGCGATTTGAAGAATCTGTGAGAACCGATCGACAAAGGAGATCTAACGAAGAAGACACTGGTAGAGCTGGACTGTACAAACTGTGGAACAACACAAAGGAGACGGGATTGGAGAAAGTCCTTTTGATAAGAGGGGTGCATAAAAAAGAACACAAGGATAGGGCTGTCTGTGTAGTTTCAGTAAGCAGTCCTAAAGATGGACGGGACTGCGAAGGCAAATCTCTAGGTCTGCCTTTGGAGGGGCAGTCGCATTTTGGGGAGCTGCTTGAAGATTCTGCATCACAACAGAACTCTCCCTTCCTAAGAATGGATTTGGAGACTTTAAAAAGGGAGAACGGCTCCAGTCTCACAAAGATATCAGATGACGGCAGCTTTGACATGGATGAATTAAAAGAACATAAGCAGGTTTTGTCTGAAAATGAGGAGGGAAGTGCAAAGTGCAGAGACTATGATGGGGATGAACATTGTGTGAACATTAACCAGTCTGTTTGTGTAAAACAAATTGAGCAAGATCGATGGCTTCAATCCAAGCTTAGGGATCCTGATAAAATAGCCAAGTTTGGAAAGTCGCCAAACAATGAGACTTGTGATTCGGAAAAAGAGTATATCCTGCATGATGTTGGGAAAACAAATCTGGACATTGCCCATGATGACTTCTCTTCTAGTAAACGAAAGAAATTGGAGAATTTTGAACATGAGGTCCTGAAAGTAAAACGAGAGCATGACTTTCCAAATTCCCAGGAATTCAATAAAGACATCTACAGCATGTCATCTTCTATAGGAGCCGGTCCGTCTTCAGAAAACGAAGACGATGAGACTTCCCGCATTTGTCTGTTAATTACAAAAAAGGAACAAAAATCGTCTCCAACTGATGAAAGCTATTCACACACAGAATCCTTAAAAAATCATTTCAGCTTGACAGCCAGAAATTTCCAGTCTTCTAACAATGCACACCCGAAGCTGAAAACATCCTTACTTGGATTTGATGATGACGTAATGCAACACTGGGAGAGGAGAATAAAGTCAGATTCTCTCAGAATGGAAATGACATTCCCAAATGATACTCTAAAACGGGAAAATATTTGCAAACGCCTCAGTCAGGACTTGGAACCAGGAGAGTTGCAGTCTGATTCAGATGATGATGGAGACAACAAACACATTTCTCACAAACCTAGCAGTTCTTTGTCTTATATCCTCAGGGATCGTGATGAGAGAATGACTGACCTCAAGCTTTCAGGCTCCTTGGAGAAAAATAAGTTTTACTCATTTGCATTAGACAAAACAATAACTCCTGACACAAAAGCACTCCTTGAAAGAGCCAAGACTTTGTATTCCTCAAGGGAAGATAATTGGTCTTTTCTTCCCTCACGCTTTCCAGTGTCTCATAGTTGTTCTGAAAAAGACAAGGCAGTGCTAGCGCCACGCCCTATTCCTTCTTGGTACATGAAAAAAAAGAAGATCCGTACTGATTCTGTGGAAAAGTTGCATGATAAGAAGGAAGAACTCAAGCCACAGGACCAAGAGCGTCAGGAATTATTTGCCTCTCGTTTCTTGCACAGCTCCATCTTTGAACAGGACTCACGTCGACTGCAACGTCTTGAACGCAAAGACCAAGACTTAGAAACTGGAAGTGGTAAGCCTTTTATCAAGGCTGGTGCTATAGAGACACATTCAGAATCTGGAGGAGCTGATGTTCCAACAGAGCCTATAGTGCTTTTCCATAGTCGATTTTTGGAGCTTCAGCAACAAAAAGACAAGGACCACAATCTACCTGACTCTGAAAGTGACCCAGTATTGTTGGAGATGAAAAAAGATGAAACTCTGAGCTGTGATAATGTGATATCTGACAAGGAACCAGAAGCTCCCCTAAAGGCTCGTGACAAATCACCCAGCCCCCCAATAACTATAAAAATGTCATCATTCCTCCCTTCCCCCAAGGAAACATGCCTAGCAGAGAAGGAAGCTTCAGACCCATCCACAGATCAATCAGTGCCAGTTGTCAAAGAAGAAAAGGTTGAGCCATCTCTTGAGATATGCCCATCTCATTCTCCTCCTGTGAATATGATCAGATTAGCTGCTCCTGAGGTACCCATGAACCCCGTACTTTCAGTTTCCGAACCAGAACCTGAAACAGAGTTAATTGAACCCAAAACAGATGGGGATAATAGTTTGGTGGTTGAACATGTTGTAGAAGATAAGCATCACACACCTGTTGTTTCCCCAAGTGCCTGTGAAAAAGAAACAGTGGAATTTGCTTATTCTGATTGTTCAAAGATAGAAAAAACCTCGGAAGTGAGTAAGACAGAGCCTGAAATTGAAAGCCAGGCCATGGAAAGCTTTGAGGACTCTCAAAAAATTGAGACAGATAGTGAGCCGTGTATGCCAGAGCTAGAGGCTGAAGTGAAACCACTACCAGCTCGCAGACAAACCAAGGGTAAAAGGGCCAAAACCCTTTCTGTATTACGTGCGACACAACCGATCAACATTATCAGCAAGGAAAAACCTGCAACGCGGAAAAGTGAACGGATTGACCGAGAGAAACTCAAAAGGGCATCGTCTCCTAGAGCAGAAGCACCTAAATTATCATATGAATCTAAAACTACATCCAAGTCTCCAATACATGCATCTGATTCAGAGCAAAACCTTGAGTCGAGTTTAATTGTTGGGAGAACACGACGGAGGAACGTGAGGTCAGTCTATGCCACTCTACATGACGATGAACAAGCTGGGAAGGAAGTAACAGAGTCCCCCCGCTGCATGCGCAAACGAGGAGCCGACAAAGACCAAATACAACAAGAAGTTCAAATTTCTACCAACACTAGGCGGGGACGCCCTCCTAAAAGAGGTGTCAAACGAGTTGCAGATATATCACCAGTAAAAGGGGATCAGAAGAAAACAGTGGAAGCAGACACAGAGGCCAGAGAGGCATCAAATACTGCAGAAGTTGTGAAAGCCTCTGAGGGATGGCGTTCACCTCGTACACAAAAAGTCCAACAAACTTCACTGACTTCCTCTACTCCAAACAAAAAGGGAAGTAGAATAGACAAATCATCTGGGAACAAATTTGTGTCAGCAGAACAAGCTGATCCATCGAGCAATGATGAATTAGAGCTTAAGCCCAAAGCTAGCTCAGAACCCATTGGCAAGCCATTAGACAGGGCAGAAAGTGAAAGCTCACCTGTGCTCAGAAAAGAAAAAGATACAAAAGATTTTGTCGAAAAAATATCCGTTGATCCAGAATTTGACATTAGCGCCTCTGAGAGGGGCAAACAGCCTGAAAAAGTTTTAAAAGTTAAAACACCAAGGTTAAAACGAAATACTAAACAGATAACTGAAGACAAATCACACACTCTGAAAAATCTCGAAATCCGCGTAAGCGTTGATGACGTAAAAAGCCTACTTCGCTCTGAAGATCTTGAGTCAGATACGTTTGCGGCTAATATTACAAAAGGCAAGATTGTAGTAAAAGAGAATGAAGAAACAAGGATGGAAGACTTTGCAAAAGATACCAAAGAAATGACTACACAAGACAATGAAGACACGCTATCAGAATCTGAAGCTCCTGCTGATCCAGCTGCTGTTCTTTTAGCACGACAGATGGAACTGGAGCAGGCAGTCGAAAATATTGCAAAACTTACAGCTGACCAGCCTCCAAGACCTTATAAAGAACCACCCCCTGGTCCACCTACTGCATTGCCCCCTGTCATAGTGGAACCAGAAGTTGAAGTTGAAGAGGAGAAGCGAGAAAATCCTGCAAGTGAAACAGAACTAGCTGCTGCTATTGACTCCATCACAGCTGAAGAAACCTGTGGGGATGCAGATGGCTTCACGGCTGCTCCTACTTACTCTGCTCTTATTCCTACGCCTGAATCTGTAATTTCTTCCTCATCCTCCTCCAATGACATCATGGAACCGGAAACACATATGGCAATCAATAATATCCTTGCTGGAGACTTGGATGATGACTCTCGAACCTCAAGTCCCAAAGCATCGATGACAGAATTGAAGGCAGCTGATGAACCCATTCTTCTTGGTACACCCAAGAAGACAATTAAATCTAGAGCCAGAACCCCAAAGAAGTCAAGAAATCGTAAAGGTCCAGCTAGCAGAAAGGGGGACACTGCTGATGAAGTCTCTCAGTCAGAGCCCTCACCCGTAAAGTTACCCGAGTCGATTCCAGAAGATCCAGAAACAGACTCAAAAGCAGTGACTGTTACAGCTGCAGTTTCTGCTGTGACTTCTGTGGTCACTGCCGTTGCAACTTGTAGACGTGACGTTACAAGTGCTATAACTGTAGACAACCCCAAAGAGGCAGAACAGCCTGAAGTGGAACAGCCTGTTCCCAAAGAATCTGCCTTTCATTTAGGCACAAGCAGCAGTTCTGCGACTAAAAAGCCTCTCCTAACAGCAGAACCAAGTACTCTTACCTTCAGCCCTGCTAATTCATCACCAGTTTCTCAGCTTAGTGTACCCCTGTTGCGACCTGCCAAAATGCCCCTTTCTCCTGACTGGCCTCAGCGATCTGAAGAAAGCAGAATCTATGTTAATCCTTCCTGTCATGTCACAGTAGTAACTCCCACGATACCTCCATCAACTGCACTCGGAACGCCTACAGCAAATCCCCCAATGCCCCCTGACACCAAGGCTTCTGACATTGATCCAAGTTCCAGTACCCTGAGAAAAATATTAATGGAACCTAAATATGTGTCTGCGTCAAACAGCAATTCTATATCTACCACTATGGTGTCATCGGCACTGTCGGATCATTCAAGGATGTCAGAGAATGAAAATCCCACAGATACACTTGTTTCAAGGCATTTAAATTCTGAACAAAGACCACCTCTACCTCCCAAGTCACTGCACCATAAGCCAGCCCCCCTCACAGAATCCCAACAGAACTGTGGGGAAAAGAAGCCGCATACAATTATGTCTCCTACTACCTCAGTCATAAGTAGAATTCCAATGCCTTATGATACAGAAGAAACCCCACGAATTTCCCTAAGCAATCGAAGCATTGGCCTGACCATTCCAAAACAGAAATTTAGATCAAACTCCAATGAGAATAACCGCTGTCATAATGTGGAGATAGCAGAAGATGTTTCTAGAGGGCGGTCTGTTGTTGAGCCGACTCCTTACCATACGGGTTCTAGCCCTGGCTTGAGGGTAAATACATCAGAGGGTGTTGTTGTTTTAAGTTATTCTGGTCAAAAGACAGAGGGACCACATAGGATGAGAGCCAAAATTAGTCAAATTCCTGAAGCCAGTGCTGGTGATATAGAGTTTCAACAATCTGTGTCCAAATCCCAGATAAAGCAAGACCCTATCATCACATCTTCTCAGTCACCTAACCCCAAAGTATCTTCAGCTCCTACTGGTTATGGGCATCCTGGGGTCCTTTTAACCAATCAGTCTTATAATTCTCAACCGGTCATTTCCAGTATCAAGCAAGATGTTCATGGATGCGACAAGTCTGAAGCTCCCTACCATACAACATCACCAGGTGTGGTGAAGATGTTCCAGTCGCCTGTTAGTTCCTCTCAAGTTTTGATGTACAATCAAGCTGTAATCCAGCAGCAGCATGGCAAAAGAGGGCTAGTGACGGACACATTAACAAAAAAAATGGACATTAGCAAAGTTGTTCAGCAATCTAACTTGAGCCCAGTCATGAGTCCACACCACCCATCTATTCCTGGAACACGAATGAGTCCTAGTCCCGGCAACACAAATGATAGGTCTGCTTTACATCTCAAACAAGAACCTCAATCTCCACGAACAGCTGGTCATTCCCCTTCACCCTTTGTCAAAAGCTGTCCACTAAGCAGCTCTCCCATTGGAACTTCTGTGGTTTTAAGTCATGGTATGCCAACGCTGTCTACATACCCTTCTAGCATGCATCACTCCCACCCAGAACAGTCCTCTGTCATAATGCAATCTCACAGTGTCACTCAGTCGTTAGCTCATGAATCCAGAATGAATAACCCAACAATGCCAGGGATAAACTATGGAAGGCGAGGAGGCTGCCTACCTTCTCCGCACCCAGGATCTACAAAGAGCTCAAATACACCACAGCCTGTTATTCGAGATATGGTTTTGCAGTCTCATTCAAGTCCCCAAAGGTCAATGTCAGGGAGTGGTGGCAGCAGTGTAAGTGAAGAAGAGCCAAGACACTTTAACCAAGCTCTTAGTCGACCTTCAGTTCCCCATTTACAGTCAGATGTAATGGTGGTTCACAGTGACCACAGAGGGCTCCACCCAGGCATCCGCATGGATCAGTACAGAGAAATTCACCAGCGCCTACTCCTGCACCAGCAACTAGGAGAACAGACATCTGTAGAAGCAAGGCAGTCTCGCAACTCAGAGACCGCAATAACATCTCCAAGCAACATCTCTGGGCCATCAAGAAGTCCAATACTTGTAAAGAGCATTGAATTCTCCCCAAAAGAGCCTCTCAAATCACCAGAAGGAAAGCTAATGCATTTGAGCCCTAATGAAAGTAGAATTAGAGGAGTCCATGCATCCAGCCCTGTTTTAATGTCTTCTCACCCCCATGGAGTTCAACTAATGCATCCAGGAGGTGCAAGCTCCTTTCCAGTATATCGAGACATGCGGGGCTTCCCTTCCCAGTTCCCAGGACACAATCTGGCCAACCAGGGCATTTCATCTACACAGGTAAGAAACACACTATGATTTTATGATGTGGTAATTTCTGAGGACATTTTTACAGTTAAACCAGAATTGTGTACTGATCTTGGAATGTGATTTGAATTTTTCTTATCAGATCCCGGCGGAGCACGAGTTGGGAAACCGAAGCAAACTATCTCAGTCCCATGGAGGAGGAAATGATTCCACACCTGAAAGCCCACATCTCCGTCACACTACCTCTTCTGAATCTTCACACATTTCTCGAATATCAGGAGAAACGATCTCTCCATCGTACCAGTCCCCCTTGATGTCGCCCATGGGTCTCACTCATAAGCCAGATCTGTCTCTACAGAAAGGCCCTCGCACCTTCCTCCTTACTCCTCCGCCGACAGTAACCCCATCAAGTTCACAACAGCCACGACATGATGCCAAGCTGGAACATTCCGGACATCGGTCAATTGACATGGTGCAGCTTTTAAAAGTAAGAGAATTACATGACTCATCATTATGTTTGTTAGAGAGAGATAATGTCAGAAGGAATAAGAAGAGCACTTAAAATAGACTTTCTACAGTTCCTGTTGTTAGCTGTCATCAATGTCAACATGTGGAACATCACACCAAGTGTGAGAGACAGCAGCATCTGTATGAAAAATAATTTTATCATTTTAAAACAAAGAGGAAATGAATAAAGAACTGAAATGTTGAATTCATTGTCTAACTTTAGAGGATAGCTCAATTAGTGAGGTTAGAATTACTGAAACAGCAATCTGTTTCAGCTCTGACATTTTCCAACGTTCCAAATGAAGCATGTTCCTTTGCAGACAGGGGTTGAACTCTCAAAAGGATGAAATGTAGCAACTTTGCTGTAGTCTTTTCTCCCTTCTTGTTATCTGCTAAAAGCCTTGCTCTCTTTCAGCATGCCTTTTATTTTGTCTGTGTTCCTGCTAACGTCCTTTATAAACACCTCACTGCTGTTCACTCTGAGTCTTCGTCCCTCATTAACAATGACCACACTGAAGGATATGGACCACCTGCCAGCACTTGTGTATCATGCATTCACAGATCTTAGATAAGATTTGAATTTGCAACTCGCTGGTCAGATTTCTCTGTGCCATCTCAAGTTATCATCATATACAATTATTTTTGGTCTGAAGCAAAGGAGAAGCTATGCTTACAATAACTTCCTGTTTTTTTATTTTTTGCAGAAGTATCCTATAGTTTGGCAAGGACTCTTGGCGCTGAAGAACGACCAGGCTGCCGTCCAGTTACACTTTGTGTCTGGAAACACCATCCTGGCTCAGCGCTCTCTCCCGCCCCCAGAAGGAGGATCTCTTCTCCGTATTGTCCAGAGGATGAGGCTTGAGGCTTCCCAGTTGGACAGTGTGGCACGCAGAATGACTGTGAGTACCTTATTATTTCAGCTGAGCGCCAGCAACACGGATGAATGAATAAAATACCATGTGACGCGGCCTTCCAGGTTCCAAAACCAAAAGTTTCCACCAAAGGCCGTCGGGCAAAACAATTACTAAAAATCTCTTACAACTTAACATAATTTTCAAGTTCAAAAAGTGGTAAAAAAAAAAAATCATTTTACAAAAACCTCTTGTCTTCACCCCAGAAGTTTGCCAAGCAAAAGCTCCTCCAGGAACCACCCGGTGCGTTCTTAATCACTTAAATTAATGTGAGGGTCTAAAGGTTACCAGAGTAATCTGAACAATTCCAAATATAAAACTTACTTATAGATTTTGGTTCTAAACTAAATTAAGTATATTCTAACTGCCCAAATAAAAATTAAATGGATAGAAATAACAGTTTGCAAAATTTAACATAAATGGCCACAACAACATGGAGAGAGTTGTAGAACATAAATCTGTCATAAGTCTGTTGTGATATTTCTTTTTTTCTTTTCAGATGGAAAATGACTACTGTTTGCTCCTGGCTCTACCCTGTGGTCGAGACCAAGAAGACGTCCTTGGTCAAACCCAAGCTTTGAAAAGTGGCTTCATCACTTACCTGCAAGCCAAACAGGCAGCTGGCATCATTAATGTGCCCAACCCCGGCTCCAATCAGGTTTGTTCTCGTTTCAGCTTTTCCCGCCCCTTTTGTCAATGCTGTCGCTTCTCCACTCACACTGTGTTCATCTCTGCAACTACAGGCAGCTTACGTGGTGCAAATATTCCCGCCGTGTGAATTCTCGGAGAGCCATCTTTCTCGCCTGGCTCCCGACCTTCTCAACAGCATCTCCAGCATTTCCCCTCACCTCATGATTGTTATAGCTTCTGTTTAATTACCTCCATTGTTTTTTGTTTGTTTGTTTGTTTGTTATTCCTGAACAATGCCAACACCAGCCCTTTTGGATTGAACCAGTTTGGAACCTGGAAATGCCTCATCTTTATGAGTTTGACTTCAAAACAACAACAACAAAACATATCTTTCATTTTTTTTAGACTCAAGTTTTCTCCTTCACTTCACCAAGTCCTTAAATCACCCTGTGATGATGAATTACAAAAGCTAGACCTTTTTTTAAATAGGATGCAAAGGGTCGAACGGGGATTTTTGATGATCATTTTTGGATTACTGTTTTTTTTTTCTTTCTCCCATTTTTGGAGGTGTTCTGCATTGCCTTTTTGTATTTCATAACATTCATAAAGCTGTGGATGGAGACCTACAAGTAGGATGTTTTTTACCTTCATAAAAAAGTGATTGTGATTGTTTCCTTTTTTTTTAAACTTGAGAATTCATTGCACTATGTTGACAAAACTTTATGAACTTTGTACATATTTGTTCATAAATTGATACGTTATGAATTTATTCTAGTGATCAGTCATGCTTGTGCTAGAGCAAAGAAAGCTATTGCCTACGGAATGATGGAGAGTCTTCTCAGCTTCATCAATCACAAAGCTTTTCCTCCGACACCATCTGCAAGTTTCTGCGACATTTCCGATCTCATGTTTCCATCGCGACGCGTTCCCTGCCCCAAGGAACTCATGATGGGATCCGTAGAGTTGTATATTTTACACGCAATGCCTCAATAGGGGACAGTAAAAAAAAAAAAAAGAGACTTATTTAATTTGTTCCTTTTCATTCATTTGCATCTTCTGTATGCCTAAAGGTATTGCGGACAATTGTGAGCTGTAGATATTGTAAATATTTAAAGACTGAAGCAAAAATGGAGAGACCAAGCAAATTATTTTACAAGACAGATCGTGTTTTCAATGTTTCTTTAAGTATGCTCTCTCATTTTTTTCTTATTTATTTTTGAATCATTTATTGTTTTCAGCCGGGGAAGAATGTGAATCGGAGGGAGTCAGAAGGGGATTTGCAGAGAGAAAGAAAAAAAAAAAAAAGACTTTGTGCCAAAATGTCTTGCGAAT
The DNA here is from genome assembly GCF_051168715.1 of Poecilia mexicana. Classification (NCBI taxonomy): domain Eukaryota; kingdom Metazoa; phylum Chordata; class Actinopteri; order Cyprinodontiformes; family Poeciliidae; genus Poecilia; species Poecilia mexicana. Next base: position 8,508,576 of record NW_028263376.1, on the reverse strand, counting down.
GATCATTATGTGCACGTGTTTGGAAAAAAAAAAGTGATCTGAACCTATTTTCATATTTAAATTAGTATTTTGCTGTTCAGAGGGCACATTGATTCATTTTTAAATATTTTGTTTATTGACATGATTCTAATACTGCAGTGCTTTTTACACAACAACGAAGCTGCGTTTTCATTTGAAGGAACTTTTTGTACTGTAGAGGTTGGCGTTTTTTTTGTTTTTGTTTTTTGTCTTTTGTCATTCCCCACGTTGTCCTGTACTGCCCCCTGGTGTCTGAAACCCATTCCCTTAATATATGGAAGTCTGCATACTAAATTTATTCATGCCACTACTTTATGTCACCTGTTGTATAGCATGCTTTATTTTCATATCTTAAATTGTAAGGTAGGATCATAAAGGCAAAGAATGTGACTTAAACTTGACGTTATGCCGCTAATGGATGTGTTGATCATCTGTCTCCATCCTTCCTCCTGTCTGTCTCCTAGAGCCGAGCTGTAAATACCCACGTCTCTTATCTGTGCTCCCGTGTAGCTGCCCCCCCACTCCCTCCCTCTCACTTTGCAGTTGTCTTTATTCAGGGTCTTTATTTTTGTTTTGTGAAACAAAACAAAGCAGTCTTTAAAAAGAGACGGGAGATGAAGCGCGTGAAACCGATGCTGAAAGTAAAAACCATGCTTGTCAGTTTTGTGGTGTACATATTTCTATGACTGCAAGCTGAAAACTCATGGTTATGTTGAAGGCACTTATAATTTTTGATATACAAATGAAAGAAGAAAAAAAACAGTCTTAAAACAGTGATTAATATCAAAAAATGTCTTTTGATCAACCTTCATTTTGAGTGTATTTTGCTGTTCCTCCATGAGGACATTTTAAACTGTAACATAAATGGTTGTTTAACTTACTTCTGAAGATCATTAAATGGTCCATGACTCTGCATTTCATTTTTTTTTGTGTTCCTCAGAAATCCTCCTTTCTGCAACTTTTAATGTAGAGTGCTTTGAAAAGTGTTTGCCTTGTTACGTTTTTCATCTGTTTTTAATTTTTATAGATAATCAGAAATTTGCATACCAGGCAAATATAACAGTAACAGTAATATGATACGAACTTTTTCACTGATGGTTTCATTTGGTAAAAACAAAAGCTATTCAAACCAACGACCATATGTGAAAAAATAATTGCACTCTAAGCTTTTTACCCAGTGTCACCATTTGAGGCAAAAATTGCCATTTAGTTTCCTTTGATAAATGGTAATGAACTGTCCCTCACTTCGCAGAACAGTTTTATTTCGGCCATTTTGTACAGTTTTAACCAAAAGTAGCCAGTTTTAGGTAATGCCGCACCATTACAACAGAATTTTACCGTAGACTTTGACTGGGCCACTCTTAAACCAGTCCTTTTTGTGCCATTTTGAAGTGAACTTAGGCTTCAAGCTGCTATTTAAAGTTTGGGTTAACCCTTTGAGGTTCACACCAAAAAAAAAACCCGTCAATAAATTTTTATTTTCTTTGCATTTTTTATTCCCTTAGATCAGGGCAATCCTGGTCCTCGAGGGCCGGTGTCCTGCAACTCTTAGATGTCTCCCTGGTCCAACATACTTGAATCCAACAGCTAAATCACCTAGCGCTATAGAACCAACTGCAACTGCAGTTGTGAGGCATCTAAGTCCTTTTGTTTATGGTGATACACAACAAAGCACTGGGAGCGGGCATCCGGGCACCGTTCTTACACTTAAATGGCAAGTGTCCAAAGTTGTCATAAAATGAAAATGAATAAATTGGCGCAAGAGCTTGAATCTTTTTCTTGGAATGATATCAGCTATCAGGTTGTAACGTGAATCACGGTGGCAATAACCCTCCATGGCTGGGAAGCTGAAAACACTCATTAAGATCAGCGTCGCAAGGAAATTTTCAATCTCCACAGGGCTGCAGTTGATTGTCCAGAAATGGGGGATCCAGAGTAAAGGTTGTTGTGCTGAGCAATATGGTGAATTGTCTCATCAGTGAAGTGTCTTGAGATACTGCAAGGGTGTCTATACAGAATCAGGAGCTTCAGATACAGAATCAGGAACACTGAATTCATCAATGTCTTTATATCTCCATATCCTGGGAGTTGCATTCTTTGGGTGTGGAGGTGAACAGGAGAGTCAGCTGGTTCGGTTTCTACAGTTTTTTTCTTTACCAAAAACCAGCCTCCTCTTATGGGCTGCTGGTTTTGAAGATGGCTAGTCTCCTCCTCGCTCATGGACTCAAAAGAAGTTTCGTCTTCCTCTTGTGTAGGATGACAGTCAGGATCTTCTATGTGGTCATCATCATCGCTCAGATCAGGATAAGAATCGCTCAGGCTGTTCTGGTATCAGAGCCTGATTTGTGTGTCCTTTCACCATAAAAAAGGTTTTGCTGTCCATCTAGTATTTGTTGATAAAATCGAAGAAGAACAATGTGACAATTTAGGCATGTGCATCAGTAAAGAGGTTGGAATATGTCAGTAAGTGATACATTAGTAGAAATTAATTTTTTTTAGAAATTTATTTGACCTTCATAAAAAAAACACCATAATATTACTATATAATGTTTAGTAAAACCTTTGACATTGTACTACATTGAAAATGTAAGCTTACCTGTCATATTTTTGCAACCCCCCCCCCTTTGTTAGCACCTCATCTCATGCAAACTTCTTGTGAGGAAGGTTCTTGAACAGGTCAAAGCTTTAGTGACACAGTGCCATCTAGTGGACTTTTTCCGGTACTGCAGGAGTAAACCAATTAGTAGAAAAGGCTCAATAAGGTAGGTCAAGTTTAATTCATGCCTCAGTTAGACATAAGGTCACAAATTATACTCTACAGATTATACTCTGGTTGACCATAACGCTAAAGGCTTCAGGCCAAATGGTGCTTTCAGAAGTCTTTCTGCTTCTTCAACACATCTGAGGCTACGATCTCCTTAGAGATCCTTAGAGATTGTGGCTACAATCTGAGGTGGTCATTCATTTGTTGTATGGGGGATACATCTAAAAGTTATAGGAAAGCAACACTACTGCCTATACCATCATACTGCTACAATCTCCATTAGATTTAGGTTAGATCAGATGTAACAGGTTTCATGCCTACCAATAAGTTCAACATTTTTCAGTCCACAGAATATTTACCAAATGTTTTGAGGATCATCAAGACGTTTGTTGCAAATAGATTGGCATTTCAGTTCCTTCAAATCAGCAGTGATTTCATTTTTGTTTTTTTCATCTTGAAACTCTTCTATAGAGTGCTTTAGATATTGTTCTGGGTTTTTTTGTGACCTTCTAGACGAGTTGTTGATGCAGTCGGTCTTGGATAAATTCACTGGACTCAGACTCTTTCCAGACTGAGATGTCAATCACCTACTTTCCCGTCTGATCTTTTAGCCTCGTCTGACACGTTCTGTTAAAGTGATTTCATCTTATTTTACAGGTCAGACAGTAATCCGGCCTGGGCTTGGCTAGTGATTTCCAATAAATCTGGTTAAGTACAGTTAATTCGTGATTTAACAAGGGTGAAGCAATTTTTTGTTTCTCATGGCCTGTTTTTATTTTTTTTCTCTACATGGTATTAAATTAAATTATTTCATACATTTTGTTTTTACTCAAACTCCGTTTGTCTGATATTCAAATTTGTTTGATGATGCGAAACATCTGAGTTTGGCAACGACTTTGATGTTGAAAAAAATCTGTAAGAGGGCAAATAACTTTTTCACTGTACTGTATGACACATCTATTTAAAACTGAATAATCTTTGTGTCTTGAATGTTTATATAGTTTGCTACCAATTTCATTGGTGGGTCTTAAGCATTACCAGACCAGTGCATCACAGTTAGAGCTGCAGTTTCTCCGTCTATCAGAAGATGTCAGTACGGGACTGAACAGCCATGTTTCCAGTTTGGGAAGTTTTAGAGCTTCCCAAGTTTGGGAAAGAAATCTACTGCCATCTCAGTTTGACTTCAGAAGGTGTTTGGACAAAATAGACCTGTCTGACCTTTGAAATAATTTAATTTCTATGCACGCATTGGAGGTAAAACTAAATAAATGAATAACAAATGTATATTTACACCTATTAGTTTTGCTCTTCATGAAATCTGAGTAAAAATTGTGAGTTGTACCTTAATGCTGCAATTTAAGCCACTTATTTAAAGAGGACACACTTCTGTATTATTTGCAAGTTAAAAATAATTACTTATTTAATTTAAACTCTTGTTTCAAATGGCATGAACAAAATTTCTGATCTGATAATGAATTTTATTAAACATCACAATGAATTCTGCTCAAAACCCATTCAGTGTGAACAGGATGTCATCCTCACGCTTTGCAATCTGTCAGCTGCATTAAAGACAGACATTTACCTTAATATCTCACAGTGTTAGTGTAGCAGAAGAAAACTGTGATCCTGTCTCAAGCAGCCAAGATGGCTGCCACAGAAAGACAGGAAAAACAAGTTTTTTAATAATAAAGCATGTTTCTGCAGTATGACGGAATATTAGGGACAAACTAAGAAAATAAAAACCATGAAAATGGTTCAGCCATCTTGGGTCTCAAGATGGCTGAAGCTGAAAGTGCAACAACTTCATTTTTAGTTCATTGATACAGTAAAATGTTGAAGGTAAAAGATGAAATTGGTCCAGTTAGTTATGGTTTATATGTCAGCACATGTCATCTTAAGAGTTTCATTTAGCATCATCTCTTCAGTGCAGGGGCCCTAACTGGGGCCAGGATCATTTCTACGGGGGCACTGGCCCCCTGTTGGCGCCTGTCTAGAGCCGCCCCTGCCAACAGTCACCAGGACAACTTTTAAAAGTTTAAAATAAATAAAGTTTAATTATTTTATTCATAACTTAACTTTTTCTCTTTTTTTTCCATGTTTTGTCCGCTTCAAACTTCACTGAATTTTTTGTGTAATGTAGAAGTTAAATGACCCAAGTTTTTACATTTTTTTTTGCAAACAAAAATATGAAAAGTTTGACATCCATTTGGGTTCAGCCTGCTCCCCAGTCAAGGACGCATTGAAACTGAAATTTTTTCCTCATCTTTCATTGGAGAATAGGCCAAAGTCTTTCAGATTGGGTTGGGAGGATATTTTTGAAGGTCGTTTTCAGGTCTGGCAACAGATTTTAAATTGAATATAGATCTTGACTCTGACTCGGCCTTCCTAACACATTCTTGTGATTCAATCAAAACCATTCCAGTGCAGCTTTGGGCTGCCAGGGGGCGTCGTCGTTTTGAAGCCTCTTCCAGCTTTTCCTTGTATCCTGACTCCATCCATGTTCTCATCAGCCGACCAGCTTCACTACCTTACGAAAGCGTCGTGCTGCTACCTTCACATTTCACTGCAGGGGTCGTGTGTTCAGGGTAAAGCAAAGTGTTAGTTTTTCTCCCACACACAGCAGTCTGCATATTGGCCCAAAACAAAAATTTAACTCTGGTTTTATCTGACCAGAGGATCTTCCCCTGCATGCCTGCTGCGAACTGGAAACCAGGGTTTTCCTTCAACAGGCTTCATTCTTTCTGCTTTCACCAAATCCCTTGAGAATTTTTTCCACGAAGGCCAAATTTGTGGCATGCACAAATAATGGTTTTCCCCTGTTAAAACACTCCCATAAAATGTTGTTTTTTGCAAATAAGTGTGACACCTTCTGTTCTCCATCATGTCAAGTGAAGCTAAAAATGAGAGAAATAAAAAAAAAAGTGAAATGGAGCTGACTAACTCGGGTTTTTAGAGCAGCATTCCTCTGGTCTCAAATGAAGCAAGACAAATGAGCCTGATGGCTGTGAAAAGCAATAGTTAGAGACTCATCCTTGTAGGCAAACAGCTCTATGGTTTGGAAATTTTATGACTGTGGCTTGAATCATTAGAGTTTCCGGCTTCACCCTGCCAAGTCACAGTATCCAAGCTGACAAATTCCCCAGAGGAGGCCTGTGGGAATTAGCAATTGGACATTTGGTGGTTGGTGCTACAATATTCGTCCTTATTTTTAGCTGTACCCTTTAATGTACAAAAAAAAATGATAAAAAAATTATAATCAGCGGAAAACAAGTACCTAAGTGTTTGTTCCTTCTGTCCATGGCACTGTGCAGTTATAATGGTCTGGACAAAAATGGGAGAATTTTAACTAATACATTATCCAGAGTTGGCTTCAGTTATTGGGGCATGCCATTAGCAATGCATAAGGAGAGCAGTGACTGACCTGCGAAGCAGGTCAGTCACTGCCTCCATGCATTGCATGGCAGGCACCTATTGTTCTACACCCAATAGAACGCCTGGATATTATTATTATTATAACAACTTCTTCCATTACCGTTAATGCGGCTCGTACCGCTGCGTGCCCACCCACAAAAGTGGTATCAAAACGTGTGTCTCGATCCCGGCATTGGAGCTATTACTTTTATTGGGGATCGGAGTTACGACGGCGACGTAAAAAGCGAAAAACGAGCGAAATTTCCAACTGCCGAAACCTTAGAGTGTAACTGAAACCAACTGCCGCTTTTTAGAGTGAGAAAAAGAGTGGAATTTTGACCCCAAAATAATTTTGAAATCGCTCTCATGGGTGCAAAAATTGCTCTATTGGTATGAAAGTCGGTCATGACATTGATACGAATGCCTGCTCCGGTAAAATGTTTTCAAAATTTCCCTAGGGCTTATGGTTTTCGGTCCAGGTGCTTCAGAGCAAAGTTTTGGGACAGGATAACTGACGCTCCTCTCCAGTGTTTTACATACATTTCTGAAAAATCTCTGAGCTCAGCGCACACCATTTTTCTCTCATCACTGCAATTACTGTGATTGAGCTACAGATATGAATCGCGGTAATAGATGAGATGAGAAATAGCCCTCTCATATGCTTCAAACGGTTTTTGGATCGGACTTACGGAACCCGAACGGGAAGCAGTCGTTCGGACTGCTTTTTCCATTAAAACTGACTGGGTGTCTCATAAAGATAGATAAGTCTGACACACACAGGGCACTTTCATCACTATAGCAACAGAATGCAGAGAGGGAGAACTGCTGGGGTTTGGACTACAAAGACTCTGTAGTTCTAAATATGGCGGAACACTTTAATGCAGAGGGCAGAGCAGAAGGTCAGAACTACAACATGGCGGAACACTCAATTATTACAGAGGAGGCCTGAGCTGGCAGTTAGAACTACTTCCTGTTTTGGGCATTATACAGGTGGATTAACCAAACCACTGTTACACATTGGATTAGTGTGGTTATGAAAATTAAGTTTACTGAAAGTTTCAAAATAAAACTCTGAAAATTGCACTGACAAAAGTGCATCGCCGTAGGCGATGCAAAAATGAAAATCTTTTTTTTATGTTTTTTTTCTCAGGATAGTGAACTGCCTTGCGCAGCAAGGCAGTTCATTAACATTAGCATTTCATGGTTGTCTTAAAGATTGCAACAGAATCCAGAGAAAGGCTGCTGGTTTGGACTACAAACCAGCAGCCATAACTGCCATAACTGTAGTTCTATCTATGGCCAAGACTCAGTTAAAATAGAGGCCTGACCAGCATGTCAGAACTACAACATGGCGGAACACTCAATTATTACAGAGGAGGAGTTGGCTGGTATTATAAACAACTTGTGCTTTGAGCATTATATAACTGATTTAACCTGATCACTATTACACATGAAATTAGTGTGGCAATTTCAAATGAAGCTTATTGAAATTTTTCAAAATAAAAGCCTTGACAATTTTTACATCATGTAATTGCTCTTTTTACATACATTTCTGCAAAAAGTTCTGAGCTCAGCGCACACCATTTTTCTCTCATCACTGCAATTACTGTGAATGAGCTACAGATATGAATCGCGGTACTAAATGAGACGACAAATAGCCCTCTCATACGCTTCAAACGGTTTTCGAATACGTATCACGGTTCCCGAATGGAAAGGAGTTGTTCGAACAGCTTTTTGGAGTGAAACTGGCTGGCTCAAACAGATAGAATTGTTTCTCCCCCTGTCTGGAGAAACACAGGGGGAGGCTTGGTCACTATAGCAACAGAACACAGACAAAAGCCAAACTGCTCCTTAGGACTACAAAAACACCATCTTTGTAGTTCTAAACACGATGGAACACTTTACTACAGAGGCCTGAGCAGAAGGTCGGAAGGTCAACATGGTGGAACCCTCAATCATTACAAAGGAGGGCTGAGCTGGCAGTTAAGAAGTAAATAATGGTGGAACTCTGACTTATTACAGAAAGAAGGTGAGCAGAATGTTATAACTACAGACAGGGCAGAATGTTCTGGGCATTATATATAAACTGGTTTAACCCAACCACTGTTAGATATTGGATTAGTGTGGCCATTTAAAATGAAGCTTACTGAAAATTTCAAAATAAAAGCCTGAATATTCCTCTTGGGCCTTTATTATGTTTTTCTCTCAGGTTAGTGCAGAGACAACTACAGATTTAAATCGTGTTTCCATCGGAGACAAGAAATTGCCCTCTTATATGCTTCAAAAAGTTTTCGGATTGCTCTTATGGATGCTGAACAGTAAGCCGCTTTGATCAGAAAAACTAACTGCTTCAAACAGTTAGAATTCTCTCTCCCTGTGTGTCTCACTAACATGATAGTTGAGCTGCTCTTTAGAACTACAATGACTGAAGGTCAGAACTACAACATGGCGGAACTTTCAGATACCACAGATTAGGGCTGAACTGGCATTTAGAACTACTTGCTGTTTTGGGCATTATATAGTTGGATTAACCCAACCACTGTTACACATTTTATTGCTGTGGTCAATTAAAATGAAGCTTAATGAAAATTTCAAAATAAAAGCCTTGATATTTTTCACATCAGCTTTGGGCTTTATGTGAAATGTTTAAACAAACTACTTTTACACATTGAATTGGTGTGGTGGTTAAAATGAAGCCTACTGAAAGTTTCAAAATAAAAGTCTGCATATTCCTCTCATGCTAGTGCAACGCCGTAGGCGTTGCAATAATATTAAGCTTTTTTCGCATTTTTTTTCCTCAGGATAGTGAACTGCCTTGCGCAGCAAGGCAGTTCATTAACATTAGCACAAGTTTAGCATTTTACTGCCCCCACTAGTGCACTGCCTTGCTGCGCAAGGCAGTGCACATCCTAACATCCTACATGAATATTAGTCTTCACGCTAATATTAGCATTTTGGCTTATGCATTAATTTCAACATACTGAATGGTACAGGTGCAGTTTAGTCAACATGTTTCTGACTCACCACAGGTTATTGACTACATTGAAGCTTTCTTTAGCATTAATGCTAATTTTTTGCATTAGAACGCTTGATTAAAAACCGACGGGCACACTTTGGCATGCCCCTTAAAATTTCTGCGGAATTTTCTAGTTACTTCCAATTGAACCCTTTCATGCATAGTGGTCACTACAGTGGACAGCTATCTGAAAGCCATTTTCTTGTGCTTCTGGTGGATTTTTATGTTCTAAATGCACACAGACCACTGAAGTGGACACTAACGCATCATAAAATGCACTACCATTTTGCGCATGCGTACAATGCTGGAGGGCAAAAAGAGTATTCTTTAACATGTGATGCTTAGCCGCGCCGCAGAATAATTCCGTTATCTCAAACTTAGACATGTAGATATTATTAATTTCCTGCTGTGCTTAACAGCAAAGGGAGAAACCGTTAAAGTACAACTCATCTTTCTCGCTCTCTGTATCAGCGCAGCTACTGTATGGCTAGCTTGTTGTTACTGTCTCTTACTCTGCAGTTGTGGAGTCACAATGTCTGGGTTCATGAGCGCCCCCAGCGATGAGGCATGAGAACTGCCTGCCTCACCTCGAATCTGTTCTCTGCCGTTTCTGATGATCGCTCCTCAGCACACGAAACACGTTACACACACAGTTGGTGACAATAAAAACACAGTACATTAAGTACATAAGCTGAATTATGGAAAATCAGTTCATGCATTAAATGTTTTTAACCATTTTGTTGGCGTCGTGCAGACAGGAGGAGCATACTCTCATAGAATAGCAATTTTTTTCCTACCTTCTTTTTATGCCTTAAGAAAATAAATTTAAAAAAATTGGAAAAAAATTTGGACACAAAGGATCATAATTCATGGATGAAAGGGTTAAAAGAGGTTTATTGTTATTTTCCCTCACATTCATTTATGTACATGAGTCAGTTATGACAAAGTGCCTGTTAATAATTTGACTGACATGATGTTTGTGATGGTATTTCTCAGCATTTTGGGGAGGATAGTCAGCAAACTAAGCCGCAAGCAAACTATTCATCACTTTTTTAGCATTCTGCAGTTCTTGCACAACTAACTTATTTCTCTTCATTTTCCAGGAGTTTATTTTACAAGTCCATCTACCTCAAAAAAAAAAAAAAAAAAAAAAAAAAAAAAACTGAAAAGTGACACTGCACACAATCCTGAACATGCCAGTGAAACACGGTGGTGGCAGCATCATTCTATGGGAATTGCCCTTGTTCAATGTGAACAGTGAAACTGGACGGAGTTGATGTGGAAACAGATGGAGCTAAATACAGCTCAGGGGAAAACCTGCTAGAGCTATATTTATTTAGATCGAAGCAAACGTGTGTTGGAACGACATAGTCAAAGTACAAGCATATTTACAGTTAAGATGGCAGGACTTGAAAATAGTAATTCTTGTTTTTGTTTGACTCTGGCTCCGTGTGGGCCCTTTGATTTTTGGAAGTTTTTATTTCATCAAAACTTCATCATCCGCTCAACGCCTCTGCCGCTTTGCATTCTGGTCCTCTCTAAACAACACATTATGACAACGCCGCACTTTTCAGATTTCTATTTTAAAAAAGGACAAACAAAAAAAGTAAAAAAAAAAAAAAAAAACATTAACCACATTCCTTCTATTTTGCAATTATGCACAACCTTGCGTTGGCCTGTCACGTAATACTCCCAAAACGTTAAGGTCTGAAATATTACACAGTCCAAGGTGTATAAATAGTAATAAAATTAAGAGAATACTCCTGTGATTTAATTCTGTAATATTTCATTGTAAGTATCATTTATTTTCAGCTTAGTACTTTAAACACTGTTTTTTTAATGAACCATTTTCTTTAGTCTTAGGAAGACATTTGACACTTTAACACACTGCAAACAGACACTATTTTACTGCTCAAATCAGAGGCAAAAATCCAGATTTTTGTCATTTTCCTGAACCAAAGGTTTATAGTTTTAACATTTTGTTTTTTCCCACCGGATTCGATAGGTTAGGTCAAAAAGTCTCAACGAATTGTGAGCGCCTCAGCTCTGGAAAAGCGGAGAGACAGGGTCAAGGCTTGTCATTTTCTGGATGTTGCCATCATCCCTGGACTGTAGACATAAAGAAGTCCAACCGTAAAAAGTGAGTGATTTGTGGCTCCCTGTCAGGCTGGGATGTGGAATGTCAAATGACACCCAGTTCCCAGTGTGAGAAGAGGCAGATCAGACTGGTACACGGCAGTAAAATGCAAAGAAGGAACACATCCGTTCCTCTGTTTTCCCACTGCCTCCCCTGACTGGCCGTCCGTCTGAGAATTTACGCTTCATTTGGTGCGGTGCAAAAGACGACTCATGATAATTTGACCTTATCCATATTTCTACGCTGTTTGCTCCTTGGATTCACAGCCACATGACATTTTTAAAGTTCTTTTTAGCCAGAAGGCTAAAAGAATGTTGAAAATTTGGAGGGTTTTTTTAGACATCGATAAGTGCTTGTTTTCTTGTGTCCTTCTGGCAGTGATCATGCTACATTCCACGCTGCTGCTTAGACGTTGTTCCTCAGATGAGAATGCAGAGACAACTAGTGAGTGCTGAAAAAAAATAAAATAATAATAATAATAAATCTTTCTCCACCTTTTGAAAATGTCCAGTAAAACTGGACTGCAAACCACGCAAGAAACGTTCCGATGCTTCCAATTTGTGACTGAGGCGTCCATTTACTGATGCAGAAGATTTTATGCAGCTATGTTGCCCATTAGCATCGTGATGAAAAGAACTCAAGAACACATGTGCTGTATTTGTTTGGGTATTTCGGCCAGTTCAAATAATGTGCTGAACGTTCCAGATGCTTTAATGTTTTCCACATTTTACCATGTTTCATGACCTGTTAAAATGACTTCTAGTCTTTTTATTTCACAGTTTAATATGTTATCCTTCATAAAACAGCAAAAAAAAAGAAAAAAAAAAGTCCTGACATTGTCATGAGAGCAGACCTTTTCAGGCGTTTGATATTTCCTCCTGAAGTTCTTCTTGTTAGGGGGCATAAATATTCAGGCTCAGTCAGTTAATTTCTCTTTGATGAAGAACAGCTTCTGTCTGGATGCTGCAAAAAGTCGAGTGAAAAAAAAGAGAAAAGAAAAGAAGTGATTTGACTGATTGCCTGAATGTTTTCTGTTCTCTTTACAAAGGGCTACATTTATTTCAACCATTAGGTTGCTGGATACCTGCCTGACTGAGGTCTTTCCTGCACATTTACTGAGCTGATTGGTGTCTGATGTCTGGACTGGTATTGATCCCAACGTGTGTGTGTGTGTGTGTGTGTGTGTGCGTGTGTGTGTGTGTGTGTCTGTGTGTTCACACGATCTTGTCTCACAAGATCATTTAGAACAGATGGCCTCAAATCAAGATGACAAAGATTTGATGATGTGGAGAATTGTGGGAAACTCTAACCTAACTATGTGATCAAAACTTCTTTTTTCTACAACCATAAACTTTAATGCTTTTTTTGTTCGATTTTATGGGGCTTGACGAAAGGATCAACAACGTTTGTAATTGAAACATCCATTTTACCCTCAGTCTAGCTAAATAAAACTTGTCTCGGCTCGGAAATGTTACATCATCTTTTGAAAAAAAATAAAATAAAAAAGACTGCTTATAACTTTTTGATAAGCATCTATGAAGGACACGTGTTCTCATGTTTAAAGAACAATCATTTTATTTCTTACTTAGGATTTTAAAACAAAGAAAGATGCATACATTTTTGTAATAAAGTGAGTGGATACATTTTCTTTTATGGGATGTAGATATTTGTACAAATAAAATGCTATAGAAAATCCTTTGTGAAGTCAAAGTTCTTCTTTTTGTGCACAATCTTGGCCTAGAAAGAAGATTCTAAAAAAAGCAAATACTGTCCAACCTAGCAATAAAAAAAAAAAACTTTTTCTTTTGCCAGTTATTTTTTGCCACTTGTGGCTGCAAACCCCTGGGCTTGACCAACACAGTACAAAATTCAGAAATGGAAGGGAAGTGATGAAAACTTTACAATTTTGTGACAAAGAAAAGTCTGAAAAGTTTATTCTAACCAAAATAAAGCAGCAGGGTTTTTAATCCTGGAAAACCTGGACACCAAAAAACATGAAAAGAAAAGAAAAGAAAAGAAAAGTAAAAAGTTCTACTATCGTAGACGGTTTTATACTTTGGAGATGAAAATTTAATGCTTTCAGACGGTTTCTGATGTTTTTAGTGAGGTTTTATGAAAATGTTATATTAAGTATGTTGTATAAAAATTGTATGTACATAAAATTCGAATATAAATTTTACTTCTTTTCTGTGTAATTTGTTCTCAGTCAGCCAAAGTTTTTCCAAATTGTGCTGTGTTGTGACCATGTGGTCAGAGCTTACACTCTGATCCAAAAGGGTTTAATCTCTAAGTTTGAATTAAAAATACAGACGAAAAATCAACATTTGTACACATTTTTTGCTTGGAATAGAGATGTTGTTATATTAAAATGCTTACAGCTGCCTAGTTTAGTAGCTCAAATACCAAATATACTTTAATATGCGTTAACAAGTACAGATGTTAACACAGTCAATAAGAGGTCGTTATCTGCACCCTTAGGGGTACCATTCATCAAAATAAACAATATTCCTGCATTTGCTGCTTTACAAATGCCATTTGTGTCAAGTAGCATTTAACCTAGTTCCCCAAACTATATTTACTTCTGAATGTTTGGTAATGTTTCACTATAAGGTACACAAAATTTAATTAACGGCCAGGGAATGCTTTTGCAACTAATCATGTACTAACAAATAGCTTACTAATACTCACTCACTGATGTGACTTGGTATGATGCTTCACTTTACTTTAGGGCAAAAAAAACAACAACAGGTAATGGTCAGGCACTGATTACGCAATGATTGGTTCCTCACTAAGTACTTGAGCAAAAGAACCAGACAATGATTTGCTACTCAGTAAGTGATAGACAGTGACAAAAGTACAAAAATATACAATTGCTACTGTCTTCCATTACAGAAAAACCATGTTTCCAATATGATCAATAATCACCAGGAAACATATTTTTGACAATTACAACCTTATTGATTCTGGGTTTATTCAGAACTAACATGGATAATTTCTCCTCTATGTCTGTGGTAACCAGCCAGTCATCTCCTAACAAGGCTGGACTGTGTGTTTCCCAGTAAGTACTGGTTAATAAGGCTGGACTGTGTGTTTCCCAGTAAGTACTGGTTAATTGTGCCCATTAGTACATGATTAGTTACAAAGACGTTAATCAAATTTGGTGTATGTTCTTCTAAAGTGTTACTTAGTACATTTTCTTAAAGGAATTAATAAATAGTCTGATTTTTTCAGAGTACTTTGGATTCACTTTACACACAGACACACACACACACACACACACAAATCCTCAAATAGTTGAATTGACGAACAGCAAACCTGGCTGGGTTCCACTGTATTAGGCCTGAACTTTGACTGGACCATTCCTGTCCATTCACATTGCTTTGATCCAAATGTTTGGTCTCTCAGCTTCTGTAGGTTGAACCTCCACTTCAGCCTTTAATCTTCTGCAGCCACTAACATTTTATTTTATTCTTTTAATCTGTCTTTAGTGGAAGGGGCTAAAATATTAAAAACAGTTCCCTACTTTGTGCTGGTCTGCCTCATTAAATGATAATAAAATACACAAGCATGCGGTTTTCACCAGACAAAATGGGAAACATTAAAGGGTTACGATTGTTTTAGTAATGTGCCATAAATCCAAACAGCACATCACCTTCTACGAAGGAGGTAAACGCTTCCCCGGCTTCTTTTCCACGGAGCAGCGAGGCTGAATTCTGATTTGCGGCTGAATGAAACGCACTGCCTTCAGCTACATGGGAGAGTTACGGCGCAGCGGTGTTGTGATTTGTTGCAAGTCATAACATTCGGAAGGTTTTTGAATTTGTCCCCTTTGCGGGCACTGGCTCCCTCATTTAAAGAGGAAACGGTTAGAGTGCTTTATAGCTGCTGTTTAGTGGTGGGAATATAAAACAGGCATTCTTCAGTGATGGTGGATTTTTGTGTTTTTGGTTATCTTGTTTCTCACACGACATTAAAATCCTCCATCAAATTATGTTCTTCGTCTTGCATGGAGCCCAAAGGAAAACCTGATGAGCGCAGTTAGATTTTAAAGAGAAAGTTCACAGCAGCTGTTAGACATTATGGGCTCAGTATGCCGCCTTTGCTGCATTGCTAATAGACTTTGAGCCAAACTTTTAAGTCTTAGAATATTTTCTTCACATCAAGCTTCAGATTCAACATGAGCATCAGCTGTACAGGAGTTTGGCAGTGAGCTGCGTCAGGAGACAAGAACTCTTGTTTACATTCATACGTTTGATTGTACTTCTTTTTTCTTCATCCTGTTCTTCTTGTTCTTCTTCTCCTGCATTCATTTGCTGAGGTTGCTGAGGTGTCAGGCTGTTACGTTAGATATTACCCATTGTGTAAATATGTTGTTGAACATATATACAGTCGGTGAGCAGCTGCACAATAGGAGTATGACAAATGTAAAAAAAATATTATACATTTAAACAACAATGATAATGAAAATACTTCCGTTAATATTATTATTATCAATAATAATAATAGTAATAATAACCTTACTAAATAAATAAATCTCAATGCGAAATGGCCAAGAGTGACAGCAAACAGGAAGATGTGAAAATGGGATTTTCATAACTACTGAAGTTAATATAGTTACTTGATTGAGCTATAAAATGGCTCCGTGTGCCTGGAAAATACGTAGTACTGCCCCTTTAAGAATCATTCAACTTGAATGTTGTCTAATCTTTTCACTCCAATATAAATTACACCCTAGAAAATCAAAGTCATTGTTCGTGACAAAGATTTTCAGTTGTCAGAATGTCTCGCCACAGCTTTCATTTCTTGGCTTTATCCTTCATGTAAAAAGTGCTGGGTTATCTTTTTACATGAAGGCTAAAAGCAGGAGAGCTGCTCAGTCACTGAAGCATCAACACACTGGGATCCCCGTCGATTCACCTCATGCATTCCCTGTTGGACTCAGGACTCCCCAGCTCCAGACGGAGCCGTCCTGAAGGGCCCCTTTGCATATCCACATTTTATCACTTGGTCTGGGAGCAATTTTGATATAAATGCAATAAATATAAATGTACTTTACTTAATGTTTGGAGCGACCTCACATCACAAATTGGACAAAGAAAACCAGTTAAACAAACAGATATCCGCTTTCCAAACAGTGACTCAGTAAGATGCTGGGCTCCGGAGAAGATTGTGGGAAAAAGAAACGTAATGAAGCAGCTTTTCCCTGTCTGGACGAGGCCGTGGCTGATTTCCATGTTGACTCGATAAGGTGGAGCAATATAATAAACACAGGATTACTTTCTGTATTGCTTTTTGCATAATTCTATAATAAATTTCACGCCGAACATTCGGGAGGTAAACAGTATCTGGAGCCTTCATTTAAATGTTGTAATCTGAGAGATATGACGTGAACATAGGTCGTAGAGAAAGCCTTGAATGTTGCAGATAAGATGCTGTTTCAGTGTTTTACAGAGCATTGCAGAATGAGCCAGGCACAGGGCATGTTGAAAGGCCCCACTCAGTAAATTAGAAGGTAAGATTGCGATTGTACTGTACATTTCTGCTGGTGAAACTGATTAACCTTTAAAATTCACTTTCATCCTGTTACCCTGTAAAACGCCGGCCACACAAACACAATGACTCGCAGCTGATTTATATTTCGGGACCGTTTAAGAGTGAGAAAGTCTCTCTCCGGGCTGAATGGGAAAGGTGAGTGCCAAGCAAACGCAGAATGAATGAAACGCCATGATGTAATCTCGCCTCTTTACAATTGGCGGCGGTTAGGAGCAGATCAAGAGGCGGATGGGGTCAGAGTGTTTATGAAATGTGGACACAGAGGAGCAGAGCAGCGTGGCCTCACCTCACCCAGCGGCGAATCCGAGAAACAGGAGGAGATCGATTTTTTTCCCGTAGATGATCTGCTTCGTACTTTATTGTTGTGACAAAGTGATACTTTTAAGATTATGCAAATGTTTCCTTTTTGTTTGAGGCAGTCTCAGGAGAGACCTGTGAAATCCTTACAGCTTCACTTGAGAACATTAGTGCACAGATCAGCATCACAAAGACGAAGGAACAAGCTGTCAGGCCACGAGGAAGGTTTGCAAGCAGAGCATCGTCTTAAAATAATGTTTCATGCTTTAAGCGTGACACTGGCATAACTAGTTTGCCACAAACCGTGTGAAGTACATTAGAAACATGCTGCAGGACACATCGTCTCCATGGTGAAAAATGGTGGTGGCAGCATCATGCCTTAACCTCCTGACTACCAGTAGTTCATTTTTGTCCTCTATAGAGGACATTTCTAAACTTGAATATCTCCCACCCCCTGCATTCTACTGAATTCATTCCTTTTGGTATCTGGAGAGGACATTTAGGGCTTTTCAATGATACCACATATGAAGGGGTGGGATTTTTGTTCGTATCTTTTTCTAATACATAAAAATTGCGTTCATCAGTAATAACACATTTTATGGGAAGAGACAAAGTAAGTGCCTAAAACTTTTTATTACCTTACAAAGAATGTGGGATTTAAAAAAAATGGTGATTGGACAATATTTTTTTTCCTGGTAGTCAGGAGGATAAGGACGCTCCTCTACAGCAAAGACAAGGAAGCTGACCAGAGTTGCAGGACTGTGGCACTCGAAGAATGGAGTTGCAAACCCTGGTTTTAGGTTACAGCATATTTTGTGTTTGATAATTGCTTCATAGATGTTCTATTTAGTCTGAGTTTTTGACTCATTTTGCAAAGAATAATGCATAAAACCCCCAATAAAACACACTGAAGTTAGAGGTTTTGACATGACGCGATGCGAGAAATGGGTCATGAACACACTGGAATGTTTTTATTAGCTCACTATCTGGTCTTTAGCAGTAACATTAGGTGCTAACAAGAAGAGCTAGCATGGTCAAAGACATACAGAAAACTGCAAAAAAACAAAAACTGGGGCTGTTTTTAAATGAATGCAGTTCAGCAGCTGGACGGTTTTTCCCCTCCTTTGACTTCCAGTCTATAACAACCATCCTGGAAGAGGCCAAACCCAGCTATTAGCACACTTTATTCCTCTGCAGCTCATTCTGCCAAACTCCAAGACGGTTTGCGGTACAGTTCAACCTTTTGCAGCCACAGCCGACGTTAAATGGCAATTCAAATGTAATTTTTGGACTTATTAAGCTTTTTTTTGCGGTAAAATATGGAAGTGTCCGGACAAGAGTGACGGATGGAAGGAGTCCAGGTATACCCTGGCTGGGCTGCCCGGGTACCAGAGGGGACATTTGAGAAATGCACTGTGGCTCCGAAAGAAAAAAAAAGTGAAAGAGACGTTTCTTTGCACAAACAGAGAAAATTAGTTGGTGGTAAAAGAACATTTAAAGCAGGAGTTTTATGTAATCAACAAATGTCTGCTTACATGTTAGCAATCAATCTTCTCGCTCATGCTCCCTGCTGCTGGTCCATTTCTTCACCGTTTCATAAAACTGACTTTACCCACGGTCAGTATGTGAATTATTGAGCCTCACATGTAACACTCTCATGTCTGGGATGTCTCAGCTGTCGGTGCAAACGAGACGTGGAGCTTCTGGAAGCGGGGCTGCTCTATAAGTGGGCCCAAACGTCTCCGGTCTCTGTCTTTAACTTGCTATGTGGAATGTTAACACGGCCAGACAAGAGCTGAGTCAGCAGACTACAGGGATTTATTTGTAGATGCGGTACTGTGATCTAGTCCAGTGTGAACTGCTCCTGGTAGCCTTTCCAGACTCCAGTAAGGATGTTATGTGTTTTTCCTGACAGAGAGGTGTTAGAATGCACAGCATATTGGGGTTTGTTGCATATTTGGTGCCGCAGCTGCATAGCAACCAGATCCCGGTTGCTATGCCTGGTTAACTCCTGTCTGCTGCAGGAAGCGCCATCAGTGGGGGATATTAGCATCAGAACTGGACCACAGAGCAACAGAAGAATGTGGTCTTGTGTGATGATTCTCATTTTCTTTTGCATCACTTGGCTATAGCTGGGTGCATGTCCAGCATTCCTCCATCTTGTTGGGTGTGGTTAGACTGCCAAGAAAGTTCTTATCTTTCCTTTTTGAAAGTTTCAAGTACACATATAAAAATTTAAATAAGCTCAACAAGCTTTATGTTTTACTATCATAAAAGCAATCAGTTTAAAATCTGAAATTATTTGACTTGTTTACATGATTTTTATTTCAATTGACTTCTTAAAGGGGCGGAAGTGTGTAAACCCTTTAGCGTTACGTCAAGTTATAATGTTATTCACTCATCAAAAACATACCTGGAGAGTTGCCTTCATTTGTTTCATGGATGTTTGAGAAATTCTTCACTCTCCCATGACAATCATCAAACTGTGCAAAGTGCTTGTTGGAACCGAGCGCCACCTCGAGGATGAAGCTCCTCCTCTGAGCTGCAGCTTACAAAGTACCGTCTCATAAAGCACCCCTACCCCACTCTGCTCCTTCAGACTAGTCAGCAACAATTAGCACATGGAGGGGCGATGTGATGACTTTCTGAAGGCGGATTTTCAGAAAGAGTAGGAGGCCCAACTTACAAAGTCAAATTCCCTTTAAATCATGTTTGATAAATACAGTATTTTTTTATAACAACTGCAGGCAACATAGTTGCTTTATAGTGCTATAAAATGTCACTATGTGCCTGGAAAATACAGAATACTGACCCTTTGCCTACTGTGATGAATGTATTTCTGAGTCTAAACTGAAAAAGAAAATAAATCAAATAAATCCACTGGTGGCTGATAATCGGAGGAGAATTAAGAAGTGTCTTAACTTGATCTGATGAGCAGTCAGACAGCAAACAAGATAAACACAACTGATCATTTTCAAGGGGGAAGAACATGGTCCAACCTTTGATCAAAAACACTACCGACCTCAGCACCAGGTTTAGCAGAGGGTTTGAGTTGTTATTAATCTGAAATGCAACACTTTCACTTGGAAACATTTCTTCAGGCTGGAATTGATGTTTTGGAGTGGATCGGCCAGAGTCCCGACTTCAATCTGATAGAAAGTCTGTGGAAGGACTTAAAGATTAGGGTGATGACACTAAGGCCTTCCATCCTCCGAGACTGGGAGCTCATCACAAAGGGTAACGTGTCAAAATACCAGTGGAAGCATAAACAACATGTCACAGCATTAAGAACACCGACATATTCAGACGCCACTGTGTAAAAGTGAATGTTTGAACATGAAGAGGAAGCATGAAATATGATAAATCATGATGTTTTTGCCACCAGATTAAAAGTAGCAGCATTTAAATATGCTGCACTGAGTAGTGTGTGTGCGTGTGTCTGTGTGTCTCAATTTGATTCTTGATTTGGCTCCAGGGACATGTTGAGTTGATTTACGGTTCTTTCACTTTTTTAGGGAAAATCAAAGACAGGCTTGTGTTTTGCTGCCTTTTTTCCCCTCCATCATCCATCTATTCTGAATTTAACCGCTCCCCGCCTCCAGAACCCAATCTGTCAGCCAGTATGAATGAGTGTGGGAGACTTCAGACTGAGCCTCGGGTGGCAGAGCCGGACTTGGGTCACTTGGCGTGGGCGTAGGTTTGAAAACTTTGCAAGTAGCTTCCCTAATATGGCTTTCCAGCTTCGGGGCGAGGGAGCAACAAAGGGCCATTATACCAGACAGGACGTGTTGATTGTCTGCCTGCTTAGTGCCGAGCACGCTGGCAATGAAAATGATGGGGTTGGGATTTTTTTTTTTGTAAGAGTGGAAACTACAAATGTGTAATTACGGAGGAGATAAAAACACAAAGGAAAGCGTTTGGCAGTCGGGATTCCTCAGCAGGATTATTTTCCATTGTGTGTCTGTTTGCGTTTGCTGGACTGCTAATTGTCCTCATACTGTTTGCTGCTCTGTGAATCTTCCCTGCTATGTGTCCAGCGCACTAACAAGCAATAAGCTGTTTACAAGAATATCACTGCTGCCCTCAAACCTCAACCATGTTATGATTTATGGAAAGCTGTGGTCTCACCAGAGATTTGGGCAATTACCAAAGTCTAGTTCCACGCTGATTTATGCCTCGGTGAGGGACTCTAGAGCCTTTTAAGTTGTGTAAACTGGAACGCTGCTTCTCCAGCATTAGTGATATTTGGCCAGTTTGCACACAGAGATGGTTAAAGCTTTGCAGGCAGAATTTATTTTCCCCTTGTGATCTTTTTCTTCTTTATTCTCTTGCCTTAAGAAATAGCATAGCAGAGTTTCTCGTTTGTTAGGACCTTGTCTCATCTCACCCTGCACTTTTACAGGACATCAGTTCTCTTTTTGTGGCTTCAGATATTTATGGTAAAAGTTGGATAGAAATTCCCAAGTAAATGCAAGAACCTGAAGAATTTATATATATAAATTCTTTTTGTCAGTTGTAAGAAATCTTTGTTGCGGTGGAAGCTGAAGCCAACGCGGGGTGAAAAGTGAAAATGTTAACACAACGTCCTCCTGTAACGTGACATGAAACGCAGAGCTTTCTGAAGCCTGGCAGCTATGAAGAAAGCAAATGGAACACAAAAACATTTCTTTTTCAAAGCGCCTTTCAAAATTATTCAAACCACTTAAATTTTTTCTCAAGTACTGCAAATCAACTTCTTGAGGGGTTGGTGTGCTCTGGAATTCAGACAGCAGTCTCTATTTGCTATTCTGTATTTGCATGTGCAAGTTTATTTTGTATGTCTCTGCCTGCAATGCATACACTATATTGACAAAAGTATTCGCCCACCTGCTTTGACTCACATATGAGTTTAAGTGACATCCCATTCCTACTCCATAGGGTTCAGTATGATGTTGGTCCTCCCTTTGCAGCTAGAACCTTATGGAAGGCAGTCCACAAGGTCTAGGAGTGTTTATGGGGATTTTTGACCATTCTTCCAGAGGCGCATTTATGAGGTCACATACTGATGTTGGACGAGAAGCCTGCCTCTCAGTCTCCACTCTAATTCATCCCAAAGGTGTTCTATCAGGTTGAGGTCAGGACTCTGTCCACACCAGGCTCTACCATCCATGTCCTTGTTTTGTGCACTGTTCCACATGGTGGAAGAGGAAGGGGCCAGCTCCAAACTGTTCCCACAAAGTTTTGTCCAAAATGTTGCTGGAGCATTCAGAGTTCCTTTCACTGGAACTAAGGGGCCGAGCCCAGCTCCTGAAAAACAACCACACACCACAATCCCCCCTTCACTAAACTTTACACTTGGCACAATGCAGTCAGACAAGAACCGTTCACCTGGCAATCGCCAAACCCAGACTCGTCCTTCAGATTGCCAAATGGAGAAACGTGATTCGTTGCTCCAGAGAACGTGACTCCACTGCTCTAGAGCCCAGTAGCAGCATACTTTACATCACTGCATCCAATGCTTTTTATTGCACTTGGTGATGTATGGATTGGATGCAGCAGCTCCACCATGGAAACCCATTCCATAAAGCTCTCTGTGAACTGTTCTTCAGCTAATCTGAACTGTTCTTCAGATGCTGTTCAGATCAGAACAGAACTTCATATTCCTCTTTGGAACATAAAGTTCTGAAGAGATCCTTAGTGACTGACGCTGCAGAAAGTTGGTGACCTCTTCTCGCTATGCACTTCAGCATCCAATGATCGGTAAGTGAATGTGAGTTAGTGAGTCCGAGTGGGTTAATGTGACTCTAGGGTCAAGGGCTCCAAGTGGTCAGTATGAATAGAAAAGTGCTTAATAAATTCTGTCTATTCACCAAACCTCTGAGGCCTTCACAAGACATCTGCATTTATACTGAGACTAAATCATGCACTGACAGAGCGTTTACTTAAGAGTGAACATCTGAATTCATTTTTTTGACTGTTTTTTTGCACTGGGGTTTATTCAGGGACAACAGCGCGTAGGGGCTGATTACAAAAACATTGCAGATGTTTGAGATTTTGTTAAAGAGAACTGAAGAGTACATGTCCCCTTCAAAATTTGCTCAGGGGAGAGTTTTATTGAGGGTTGTAATGTGATAAAATGTGAAAAAAAAGAAAAAAAAAGTTCAAAAGGGTAAAAACACTTTAGCGAGACACTATAACTGAGCATACAGAAGGGATATTTTTCAGTTTTGGGCAGGGAAGGGCTGATCATACCTTACTTCAGATTGAGATCTGAGCCAATCAAGCAGCCACCATGAAAATCAGGGTAAGCTGCCTGAAGGCGCGCTATCACTAATGGCTACCAGATGCTGACTTTTGGAACTGCTCACCATCAGAATTTATTCTACTTTAAATATACCACCATTAGTTCTAGAAATCTAAAACCATTGGTGTTTCACATAAAAAAAAAAAGGAACCCCAATTTATCTCAGTTGCCGGTTGCTCGTGGCGGCATTTTCCTGCAAATTATTTGTCACGGTCCAGGGAGAAAACTCAAAGCAGGATCAGCAAATCACTGTGATTAGTCAAAACACGGTCCTGGGAAAAGACGTCATCGTTCTCTCTTGAATGCTCGGATCACAATAAATGCGCACTAAAGGTTTAACTTCGGTGCGTTGCTGTGTGGGCTGAAATGCCGCAGGTGGATATCATCAGTAGATAAAACCAGAACTTTCTGCTTGGTTGCATGTGATAAGAGGAAATGATGAATCCTAGAAACGCTCAGCAGAAGGGAAACAGAAAAAAGCTTTGGAGATGAGGTGGAGCAGCGATTATCCACAATGGGAAGACTGCTGGTTTAAGTCTCGGGTGAAGTGTTACTGTGTGTGGGGGTGTGTGTGTGTGTGTGTGTGTGTGTGTGTGTGTGTGTGGGATTTGTAACGTTAACATTTAATGGCTGTTTCTTTAAGGAGATGTGACGCTGAAACAGCATTCAGCTGCATGCCAATCCTTGCTGTGAGACGGTGGTAGCCTGCCTCTTGCC
This sequence comes from Poecilia mexicana, assembly GCF_051168715.1. Lineage (NCBI taxonomy): Eukaryota > Metazoa > Chordata > Actinopteri > Cyprinodontiformes > Poeciliidae > Poecilia > Poecilia mexicana. The sequence continues at coordinate 8,484,380 of NW_028263376.1, read as the reverse complement.
CGACGACCTCCTGACCCCGCAAGGATAAGAGGCTGAGAACTGTAAACCTCACCGTTATTTAACTTGGTTCCAATTTACATCAGTCTATTTCAATTGTGCAGATTCACAAAAAATACTTCGAGACACTTTTTCAAGACAAGCAGATCCATCTTCTAGACATCCAGACAGATTCAGCATCAATCATATACAGACAAAGAAGACACCCAGGTTTTTTAAGGCTTCTGTTTAATGCAATCCGGAGTAAGTGGCTGAATAGGCTGTTTGTTTTCCAGAGGTTCTGGTCCAAAAACAACAACCTCTGTTTTGTGTGACTTTAAAAAAAGGAAAATTAAAAGTAATCTGGGTGTTAAGTCTTCAAGACATTCCTGTGGTCTAGTGAACTAATTTATCAGGATGTTTGGACAGTCTGAAGGAATCCCATTTATCCTCCTCATCCCCCTCTTTCACCTATTTCCATTTAATTATCGTCCTTATTCTTCTTTACTATACATTTTTGTTTCTTTTATCGTTCTTGTCTTTGCTCACATTTCATGACCCTCATTTTCCCTCAATTTTTATAAAATAATATATCTTTTACATATGTGTTAAAACTGTCAGGATGTTGTGACAATATGGCCCGAGATGGATAATCTCTAAAAAATCAGGCTCCTCTGCCTTCTCCCTGCTGTCATCTGAGCAAATACACAGGACTGTCAGAAACAACCAGTCAGAGCGAGGAGGTGGGTCTTAGCGCTGCCAATCACCCTGCTGCTCACAACTTCCCTCTTTCTCTCTGCTACGGTCACCACAACAAAGCTAGCCGTGAATGCTTAGGCTAGTTTGCATAGCCATCAATGACGGTAGATAAACCTGGGATGGTGAGTTGTTTCTCCTCCATTAGCCCAAGCAGTGTGTACACAAGGTTGATTGACAGCACTACGACCCTCGTCTTGGCTCTGGTCAGGAGCGGCACATTTCTTCAGACGGTTATAGTAGCTCAGGAATTACGTGGAGGAGATCAGTCTGTTCACAGATTGTCTGTTGATTATTGATTATCTCTCATGATATAGGGACAGTTTTAACAAATATGTAAAAAAACATATTTGTGTATGTTTTAATATGGTTTTTCCCAAAATTTGAACAACCCTTGGTTTTGAAGGGTTATAGGAAGAGTCCGTTTTCAGGAACAGAGCAAGATTTACTTGAAGCAATAACAAGTTTATGCGCTATTTGACACAACAGGTTCTACTTTTTATGTTTTTCCAGAGGTTCTAAGTTTTTTTTTTTTTTTTTTTACCTACTTAAATGGAACGAGTGTCTTCCCCTCTCCCCTCAAAGCTTTCAGGGGCTTGAGCAGACAAGATAAGATTTGATATTAGATTAAAGTCGAGATAGATTAAATTAAATCCATGTCAGGTGTTTGTTTTTAAGTTGATTTACAACCTCTAGTGAGGAATGTTGGTTCGTAATGTTTTGATAAAACCCCAAGTGAATGTTAACCATGTTGACTTCTATCTTAAAACCTTATCTCATCATCAAGTGGGAATTAAAAATAGAGGATGAAATACACAGTACTGTGAAAAGTTTCAAACCACCCCTACTTTCTTAAGTGGCATAAGGAGTTTTTCATGGATACTATCCCAATTGCTCAACCTACAAATGCACTTTCCTTACACATGTGGCACCATTTGAAGGGGAAGAATAGGCCTTTCAAAGTATTACAGTATTTGGGACTTACTGCTAAGATGCAATGTTGCGGCTAACACAGGCACGTTTCTTTTCTTTTTGAGCAAAGTTGATTATTTTATCACACCTTAAACTGGATGTTGAAGCACTAAACCCTTCCAAACTTGAACAATGAGGTTTTAAGGTGAACAGGATTTGCTACCATGAGGTAATGTGTGTATGCGCCGTAACAAAGCAGGAGCAATCAGTGGGAAATGAGCTGAATCTGTCACATCTCCTGATTTAAAGTGGCAGCACTCCTCTCATGGGATTGATTTCAGTTTTAGCTCAAAAATACACAGGAAATCTGCATTACACAGAAAAACATGCTGCAAATGTACTTGCAAATTTAAAGTTGTTCTTTGACTATTAGGACAAGGATTAGGTAGGCAGTAACAAATAGCAAGACTTGGGTAAAATGATCACTCAGAATTAAAATCAAGCCTTTCAAAACATGAAGCCAACAAACAAATAAATTTATTCCCCCAGCTTATAGAGAATGACCATGTACTCTTGCACTATTCACACTCACAACATACACACATTGTTGCTGTAGCGTGGCCTCTCTGCACATGATGGTTGCTAATCAGGCTAACGTCCAAATATGGAGACTTTGGCTGTAGTCAAGGTTACCAGGTCGTGTCGGTAGTTGTCTGTCGGCGGCCAACATGCCGCCTCACTCTGGTAGGAAAGACACAGCACCGTCCATTAAGCTGATCCAAACAGGCAAAACATGCAGGTAAAAAAAAAAAAAAAAAAAATCTAATTTTCTCTTCTACTGCTTCACCATGTGATCATGCACCTTGATCTGCCTACACAGGTTTAGAGACATACTTGTCGTGGTATTCGGTGAGGTTTGTTGAAAGAACTCCACAAGCAAGAACAGGCTCCAAGCAAAGACGCCTTGACAGACAAGGCATTGAAATGATCTGTCATTCCGCAAACAGCTGTCAAAAGCATCGCTCCGCTGAGTCACCCTAACCACTGTCCCCTGCTCCGGCAGATCCCCCATCCAGGGGCCCACCGACTCCGGCAGGAGAGGCAAGACGGTACAGGAACGCACCTGACTGCACATTTGCGAGAGCGCACACTCTGATCGGTTGATGCGACAGCTGCTGGCGGCTCGTCTAAACACAGTCATGCAACACTCAGCAAGTGAAAGTGAGCCTATGTGTGTTTATAGTCATTTGCCATCTGGAGAGCCATCTCAGGTGTGTTTACGGTGGCAAAAAGGTTAAAAGACTGGAAGTTTCACACTTTTCCGACAAACACAACAGTTGCCCTGCGTCCCCGGGGGTTGGTGTGAGAACAAGGAAGTGAGACAGTATCACTGCTTTTATTGGAGTCTCTCATCTGCCCACACACAGACATGCCGTGTCATGTAAGATCATCCTGTTTGCTGTTCTCTATGATCAGGTTTGCATATTTGCCTGTCATTCTTCTGGCACTCCTTCATGTAGTTGTGACAGCTTGTGAGGATACTCGCTCGGCTACTTTAGAGGGCTACATTGCGAGGTTGTCACAAAAACGATGCATGTAGTAAAGCTGAAAAAATGCGGGAAGTGTGTAATTTTAACCACAGGGACTTCAGTCTGCCAACTTTGAGCAAGGCGAGCGGAAAGAAAACGCTGCTATAATGTTCGCTCCTATTAAACTACACGCCCTGCTGTTTCGTTGTTGCATAATAAATTTAACGATGGAGCATCAGTTTGTTGTTGCACAAACTTTTGATCAGAAAAGACAAATGGAAAAACCCTAGGATGAGCAAATGTAATTTTTACAATGTACAACATAATTTACAAGGCAGTTTTTATTCAACAAATAAAGGTAAAATAAAAAAGATGGGAAGAAAAATAAAAGACTAATCATATTTTACTTGTAAGTTTTTCAGCAAAAATGTTATGCATGGTGGAAGATGTGTGATGCTCTGTGGTGTTGTGTTTCTCTGAGGAACGGCCTGGTCAGCATCACAGAATTGACACAAAATATTTTTTACATTTTTTTTAACTTATTATTTTTTTTAGTGATCCAAAGTGAATGCTATGAACATCTGAAAAACGCCTCACCAGATACAGAGATACCAAGAAATCATTATTGATATAAATTTGTTATAAAAGTATTACTGATTGCACTTTAAAAATGAGGTAACTTTATGTTATTAAAGGTAAAGTTTAAACAGTAATGATTTCTTGGTTAATGTCAAGTTGTCATAACAAAGACATTTTGAGTAATGTCAACTTTGTAATAAAAGTGTCATAATTTACTGAATGACACTTTATGACAACAGTCATAAATATTCATGAAGACTTATTCATGTTCATGACATGTGTTATGTCATGTTTATGACTGTGTCATGACAGTCTTATTCACCCCCCTTCAAATAAAGTGTTACCCAACAAAATTGAAATGACAATAGTCATTATCATTAAAATAAGTTATTATTTAAGAGAATATTGTCTTAAAGTTGATAAATTAATTAAGAATTTATTTTGAAAAGAGGTAAATCTTGCCACATTGATCTTCTTACTCTACAGGGTTGAACAACTGTGGCTCTGCTCTCAGGTAAAAACCAACACTTGTTTGGATTCACTGCATTAAAAATATGAGACCAACCATGAGAGCTTCTTTCACTGTTGGGATTTTTGAAATAGCTGAAATGTTTTTCCTGTGATGGACTCCGTCCTCCCCTGCAAGGAGGACATCGGTGCACAAGTTTCCGAGGAGCCGTCCTGCCGTTTCCTGCAGCTTTTAACCGGAGCTGGATTGTTTTTTTTGTTTTTTTTTCTCTTTTCCCAAAAGGTTTTCCAGTCTGGCAGCACAGTTCTGCTTTTTTCTACTTCACAGTAGAGCCTCTGTGCTGGTTTTATGTGGGGATTTTATACTAGAAGTCATTATAATGCAAAAAATATTTCCAGTAGTATCATGTTTTCAGAGTGAAATTCATTTGAGATCTTGTAGTTTTGCGATGCTGTTGTGACATGTTTTGTCAGTTCTGTGAAAAAACCCTGACACTCCTTCTGCTGAACTGACTTTCAACTTGGAATTTTCTATTTGATCATATTCTATTAGTATATTACTTTCCAAAATAACTAAGGTTATTTCCTTATCTCACGTATTTAAATTTACTACCAGAAACACATTGCTAACTCCGTATTGAACCTTCAAGTCAGAAAACATCTTCTTCTATAAAATACATATCGTCTCTCTTCTTTATCTTTCAACAACTTTAACTTCAAATTTTGCAGGGTTGGATTTCTAACATTTCATACTCTTTTAATTTGCTGCCAGAAGCAAATTATAATCACAAATGAACTACAGTCCACCATCTTGCCTTTGACTTTTAACAGTTGCTTTTCACTTTCTCGTAGCCGGAGACTAATTATCATTAAATCCTGCATTACTAAGAGCATAAAAGGAAATATTTTAATATAAATTAACCAGATGAAAGAAAAGCTTTTAAAGAAAAAAACAAAACAAAACATAAAGACGTAAAAAGAAAAAAAACGAGGTTCATTAATGTCTGTCACACATAATTGCAGCTGGTGTGTTCATAATGCGGCTCATTTAAAGCTTAAATATGAAAAACCAATGGCAGCTGATCAAGAAGAAAGTCATTCAGTGTTGTTTTTTAGTGATGCGGACCTGATGTTTGAAGTTTGGTTTTATCAGACCATAACACATTATGCCACATGGTTTATTGGGCATTTTTACCAGGTCAGGTGGTTTGATTTGCAATAAAAGACGCTCCTAGTCTAGGTACATAGAAAAAACATCCGAGGTAATCTTCACGTGTAAAACATAACATGCAGATCCTTGAACTATTTCTGTGGTAACTTTTAATCATCTTTTTGGAAAAATGCAGTTTTAGTAACGGTGCTGCTGATGGATGATTTCTCCAGGTATCAGTGACCATCATCAGTTCCCATGCTCTACATGCAGTCATATTCCAATTCTTTTAAACATTTTCCCACTTATCAAGAATGGAGAGGTCTGAAATTTTCTTTGTACATCTCAACTTTCTTTATTTCTCTCTCTCTCTCTCAGTGATAATTATTAGAAACTCTTTTTTTTTCTGATATTTGGTGAAATTATAATTACATTAAAGAAACTGTGAATTTCCCTAAGACTGTGGTTCATCTCATGGAGTATCAGTGATCAGAAGAGAGTTGAAGGATCAGCCCAGAGCTGTATGAGAGGACCTGACCAACGACCTGAAGAGAGCTGGGACTGCAGGCTCAAAGATTACCATAGTAACAACCTTACACTGTCATGAATTAAAATCCTGCAGCACACGCAGTGAGTGAGCCTTCATTTGGTCACGTGGTATGACGTCTGGCCGATACCTTTCTACACTTTGTTCTAGCACTAGCTAAAGGAAGAAAAAGTAAAGGAAGAAAATAGAAGAAAAAAAATCCTTCTAGAATGCCCCTTAATCGGTGTGCAGAAACAGGTAGGGGAGGGGTAGACCTGCACTATTCTGTTATGGCCACTAGAAAAATGACATACTTTTTTAGTATGTATTTAAAAGGACGTTAAAACCAGAAAAACTGTATGACAACAATTTGATCTTTTGGAAATTAATAGCTTGATGACCAGCATTGTAGCATAAGAGAGCCATGCAGGGAGACAAAGATTTCTACTTTGTGTCTGTAATGAGATGATCCCAGACTGCATGAATTAAATTCTTCTGTAAAGAAAAATAAACCATTTTCTGAAAATATGGTAACCTTAATTGAAATAATATTTTGTTTCCAGTTTAAATATTAGTTAATTTTCTTTGGGACGGTGTAGGCTGGAATGCTTGACTGGAAATGGTAGGTTGTTTGCTACTTCCCTGAAATAAACTGCAAGTAAAAGACGTATTACTGAACGACGGAGATGTTCATAAGCTGCTTTTGTATTTTGAGCAAATCAGTTACCAGATATTTTTAGTGAGGCACCATAAATAATGCTGGTTTGAATAAATTATACAGAAAATGTCTCCTTTGATGTAATATCTTTTTTTTTAATTTGGGAGCTCATGCCTCCCAAATTAAAATAAATACACATCCAGTCACGCGCTGTCTTTGCCCGGGTATCAGGAAACGCACGCAGCTGTCCCAACACTTTCACCGGCGTTGCAATTCCTCAGACTGAGACATGCCGGACATACCTACCTCCGCAGAATAAAAGCCACAGAGGGGAGGCGGCATGAAACCACAAGGACAGGTGCTGCCGCCGCCGCCATGACATCACCGCCGCTCAGAAAGCCTCTCGCATTTCCACCGCCGTGAAGCGATGACAAATGAGACTCGGTGATAATGGAGATTCAATAATAGCATCTGTGATGAACAATGCTTTTGCAAACCTGTGCTTGACAGACTAGAGATAAACTATTGAAAGACTTAAGCTTCTCAAGCGCTCTTCGTGGGAAAGGAAGTGAGGTCGACGGAAAGCTGCATTCCGATTCGGTTTGGAGTCCCTGCACCGTCTCGCGGGTTTTGCAGGCCCTCTTTCGCATTCGCTCACGAAGAGCTCACGCTCAGCCTGCATGAGCAGATGTAAATTATAGTTTAATTTGTCATAATCGCGAGAGAGTTGGCAGCTCTCTGTTTGCTTTCGGATCAACTTGTGCAATTGGCTCGTGTGCGATCAACAGCGGAGCATGAAAGCTGTGCACTGTGTTGCCACTCACCTGTTACTAATTGCCACTGGCAGCGAGGAGAGGAGCGGAACTGAAAATGTTTATCTTGCTGTTGATCTTTAAACTTACCTACCGCAGCTCTAACATCTGAGGCACCTTTTTTTTTGGAGGGGGGTGAGGAGGGGTGGTTCACGCTCAGTCCGGCTGAGACAAGTCATTTTAGGTTTTGACAGATCCAGCTGGGGAGTGAAAGGGCTCACAGATTGTCAGCGAATTTGGACTCCGCTGCGCTGACATTGGAAGTTTATTTATTGTCCGCTGCCAGCAGGGCAGGACCGGGGCAGACCGGTGGATCTGAATACGGGTTTTGTACAGTGGGTGGGGGGGGTGAAAAACAAAGAGCTCAGTGTATCAGCAAATTAAAGCTTACACTTAAGCTAAAAAAAAAAAAGTGACATTTTTTAGTTTTCCTTTCAGAACGATTGGAGGAAAAGGGTTCTAGAAAAGAGGAGTTTGAAGAACAGGAGGAGCATATTGGCAGCTGACCTGTGAGCTAAAACTAAGAGCTGATGCTTCACCCCAACAGCTGCCATGCTTTGGAGACCTACAGAGACTCTGGATTTTTGGAGTGAGGCTCCAACATCTTAGAAATGTTCATTTGTCTTCCCCAGAGGCTGAAGCTAACAGGTAGCCTGAGATGAGTTGAGACCGAAACAGATTTCCAAGGTGTTGAAACGGCTTCGGTCTCAAATACGTTACGCAAACAACATCCATTCATCGTCTTTGCACTGTGGAATTATTACCATAGAAGCCGGTCGGTGATTGTTTTACTCAGGAAGTAGAGTTTGGAGGCAGTGCGCTGCCAGTGATCTCCCTGGGTGAAACATGTAATGCAAACATGTAAGGTCGGATTCTTACCTCCCAGAATGCACCTCTGTCTGTTCTAGAAGCTAGAAGGCCAGTGCAACGTAAATTTCGTCAGATCATCTTTTAAAGAGCATGCTAACTGTGCAGTGATGCTCCTACTCAGAGGGCCAAAGACACAAGCAGACAAAAATAATGACCAATTAGACGATGAGCGGGATATGAACCAGGAGGCTCGGCTCTGCTGTTTTCTACATTTGAATAGTTTATACTTTGGGGACCACAATCATAGTCTGGTGAGAAATGCATTAATTCTTTCTGTTCTTTTCTTCTTCTCCTCATCTGAGTAGACAGGGTGTAGAACCGATAGAACCGACACGTTGTTGATCCTTATGATTCTGTGAAAATGGTCATCTCTCTATTTGTCCGAGTGGCTTGCATTCATGGAGGTGGAGAGGTAGATAAAGGACTGAGAAGATTTTCTTTAAGAATCTCTATTTGATATAAAAAAAAATGTAAATATTGTAAAAACTAAAATAGCACATTAAGTGAACACTATGAACTTTTAATCATTTTTACTTTTGTAGGTGGTAGCTCTTAAATGCAAACACTATTTTTCAATGTTTGATGCGTGTTTCAGGCAGGACTATGAATGGTGGTGCACCTCCTCCATCCTCCATTAACAGGGCAAAAAACCAGTCTGTCTGTTACCTCATGATGAATGTTTCATGATCATTTGAACGTTTATGACAAAGACAGTTTCATAAACTGCTATGAAAATCAAGTGAGAGTACCTTCAAATGCTGGTGGATGATGTTTATAGACGCATATGACCACAATTTCCTTCATTATTGTTATTTCCATCCATCCATCCATCCATCCATCCATCCATCCATCCATCCATCCATCCATCCATCCATCCATCCATCCATCCATCCATCCATCCATCCATTTTCTTACACCTATCTCCAGCTAACGTTCCGGGTGAGAGGCGGGGTAAGCCCTGGACAGGTCGCCAGTCTGTCGATTGTTATTTGTATATCAGGTAAAATCATTTTGTCTAATCTGTTTAATCTAATTCTCCTGTTCTGTCCTTATATTAAATGTCAAACTCATGGAGAAACATCTGCAAAGTGCACACATTGGATTGGAAAATGTATCTTCACATAATTTTTTATTTTTAACTAATTATGAATAATTTCTTCAGATGTCCTCAGATTTTCCCGTGGACTTCTCTGTTTTTTTGTTCCCACTCTCCATCCTATCTGATATCAGCAAGGGGCTCAGTGGGGTCATGTGGAACTGAGTCAACAGGTGGCTTTCAATGGAGGCTCTCAGGCGCCCGGGGGCCCCTTTTCAGAGACTGAAGGTTGTCCCTCCCATCCCCCCGGTTTTCCGACACCCCCAACCCCAGGAACTCCTGATCTAAGACGTGTCTACCCAACGAGCTTCCTCAAACCTCCACAGTGGCCTTTGGGTTTGAAGTCACTCGATATGAAGGAAGGAGAGAAGGAAGGAAGGAGGAAGGAACCAAGTGCCTTGAGGAGCAGGTCATTCTACTTCAGTGAGCAAATGGGAACATCTGCCACTCCGGTTTTGACCCAATAAAAACCAGAAACAAAAGTAAACAAGAAAAAAACACTCGAGGCATAATCTCAGACTATGTTTCAGCCCCAGGCATTGGAATGCTGGGATACTGTTGTGATAAGGAGTTGAATGAGAGGCACCTTGTGATGGCTCTGCCATTCCCCCCTGCAGGCAACACTGAGATTTTCCAAGGACAGTCGGATCTAGTGAGAGGGAGAGGAGAGGTTGGAGGGGCAGGAAGGAAGAGGAGGATGAGGCGATTTCACAAAATGTTTTTTTTTTTTTTTTTGTCAGGGTCATGACTTTGCTTGATGATTAGGTCAGCTTCTGGATCAAGGAGATGTTACTGCGATAAAGGAAGTTCTTAATTTATGGTGCAAGCAATCATATGATAAAGCATGAGTTATGAGTTTAGCCTGATTAAAACCAAGAGAGGCCCTTACTCAACCAGAAAAAAAGTTAGAATTTCTTTCAAAACATCTGAACATAATATAATGACTATTTAGCTTCTGCTGAATGATTCAGCTAGAGATTTTCAGTTCTGTAGTTTAGTAACAAGAGGCTATTGTGAAGAGATGAGAGTCTAGTGAACGGCGGATACAAATGCTGGCTCAGGTCCAGAGGCGGAAAGGCTTTGGCAGAGAGAAATAAAAAGTCAGTGTGAACTAAACCCAAAGATGGCGTGATCAAACAAAGGAGCGTAAACACACTGCGACCCCGTATCTCTCTGAGAAGCCAGAGGGCTAATAGAATACTCTGAGGAGTAAATCATGTGCGCAAGACAAGTGTGATCACTCGCAAATAAGGACCAGATGTGAGGGAGGCTGAAGACAAGACAAACTGAGACAATCAGGGAGCAAGCTGAGTAAAGAAACAAGAGATCCAGATGATCCAGCTGAAATTATGAAGACTATCAAACCATAAATAAAATATGAATGCAAAAAAAAAAAAAGATGTAGCAGATAGACTTAGGAATCCAAAACTATCGCTGTGACTCTTGAAAAAGTAACTTTAGACTTGTGAGAGAGCAGACTTTTTGTCGGTGTGGCTGGTCAACGTACTTTTTATACTCAGCCAGGAAGGTTTTGAATAACAGGTAAAAGGTTTGACTAAAAAATATTGCGTTTCAACCAGAAGATCTAGAGTCACAGGTGGTTGTATGTATTGTATTTTATTATTAAACTGAATAAGTTCCTGCCTGTATCCTTTGGTCATGATTAGTGTTGAAGTGTCTGACTAACACAAACTGCAAAAAAGAAGATCTTCAGCCATGTCGGCACCTTGATCATAACATCGTGATTGATAGTTTTGAAAATATATTATAATAGATTATGGAATAATACAGCATCTCTTACAATGTCTATAAATCAAAAAATGATAAAATCTGCAGATTTTATACAACTTTGATTATAGCATTTTCAGATGGCAAATTCAGAGTTTAATTTCAACAATCTCTACTGAAAACGTCTTAAGTAATCTTTGCAAAAATAAATGGATGCTTGTCCAAATAGGACACAGAAAAACACAGATTGTACTGTTACTTTTAGTAGGCCAGATAATTATATTATTTTACATAAAAGGCTCTGCAAAAACATTCAGGGAGCCTCAACTCTTCCAAAAACCTACTGGCACAGTCCTGACCAACGCTGGGAACGTTGGATCACATCAGCCCTTAAATCACTGCTCTGGCTTCCTGTTTGCACAACGAATTGACAGAAAAGAGAATTTGAAAACTTGTTGATATTACACAAGGCAACACATTTTCTTGGACCTGAACACATTTCTGAGTTGCTGGTATGATGAAGCCAGTAGCTCCTGTAACGTAGTAAACAAGAGGGAGTATTACTTAGTTTCAATGCTTTTCAGCCCTGAGATGTCCAGAAACTGTTGATTTCTTCAGATCAAGACTCTCTTTTATTTAATAAGGTATGTTGAGTTATGTTGTGTATGATTAATGGTGGTATAATAACAAACTTGCATGAATTTGGATTTGGCAAAAAAAAAAAAAAAATCTGAAAAAATCAAAACAGTTTGTTGAAACATTTAAAAGTGAAGTTTCTTTTCTTTTTTTAAGTTAAATAAGAAAATTCAATCGTGTTATATTCACATAAACTAGAATTACACAGGTTATTAGAAATCTCAACATCAGAACCATTTTTATGTTCATATCGACTTTTGCTTCGTTCTGTTTTGGCCCTGTTACCACTGACTTCAAAGTTACAGACCTGGTGGAAAGAGTAAATCGTGTCAGAGTGAACTAAAATTATTACCGTTTTGGCAAAATAATTGGCTTATCATCACTTATAAAAATTATTTTAAAATTTTGAATTTGTTTAATACAGTTCACCTACTGGCACAGAGTTGGTATTACGGTATTGTTGTTTATAATCCACATTATGCACACTCCATATATCAAGAAATTGAAAGTAACTTAGCATAATACCCAAAAGTGTTTGAGCAGTTCAGTCAAACACTATTGCTAGTTTTTTTTTTTTTTTTTGGCACAGCTGTTATTCCACATTTCCCTTTTGTTCAACAAAGTCTTTTTTTCTTGCTCTTTGTTCATAAATACCAGGTTTAGCCACTGTCTTACCTGAGCTGTGAATCCGTTCAGCTGATTCTCTGATTAACAATCTCCTGATCCAGGATCTCAGTCTCGGCGAACAGCCACGTCTTGCTAAGGTAAGGTAATTTTATTTATATAGATTTGTATTTGTATCATCTACTTTCCATTTTAAGATAAAGGACCGAGCAGTGTGGCATCCGATATTTAAATCTTAGGATATTGTTTTATAACTGTAAGTTTCTACCAAATGAATGACATAATCCAGGCGTTCGCTCACTCACTCACTCACTCACTCACTCACTCACTCACTCACTCACTCACTCACTCACTCACTCACTCACTCACTCACTCACTCACTCACTCACTCACTCACTCACGTCGGTGCCAATTTCTCCCCAAGCAAATGATTCTTATCCACCCTAGTCTCTAGGAAATGGAAAACAGGACGCATCAGGCCTGACAGCAATCCTTGATCGCGCTCTGGTTCACTTTGATTTAAAGGCTGCTTGTCAAGGTGCCAACTGCAGCTACACAGCAATTCACTAAAAGCTGTGTTGCTCTGCAAGCTTTGACACTTTTCCAACCAAACTATAACTTTATGTCTCAGCCGTCATGAATAAAAACATTATTCTCCATCGGTGTGTGCTTTAGCTTAAAGTTTGTGAAGCGAGAGGTCGCTTCTGAATGGTGAGACTGTTTTAGCCGAGTGTTTTCGTAAGCTCTATCCAAGGTCAGTATACCTCGGCCTTCACAACTTTCATTTTATCTGTTGCTTTTTTAAACAGCATCCTATAGGACCACCTACTTTATGGAAATATAACCCTTGCGTGCCCTTATCGAGAGCTGGCCATCTACCAAAAGCAATAACCAGCAGACTACCAAGTCCGTTTCGGCGTAAACAGCGTTAAATGTGTTCCGCATTAGCGTCGCTGACAAAAGATATACAAATCTGAGAAAAATAACAAAACAGGAGATTAGAGTTCCCGTCAGCTGTCTCTGGATGTTGCCCCTCCAGCATTGGCCTCTTTAGCTGCGTGAAATACAAATGACCACAGCAGAGCCTGCCGCGCACGCATGGTTTATATTACGAGTCCACACGTCGCTCCGCACATGCCCTGCAGCTTCCCGGCTTCTCACCTCAGTACACACACACACACACAGCAGGAGAACGTTATTGCCGACATTTGTTCATTGCCAAATATGAACAAATATATATATATATATATATATGTACACAGCCAACAGATGTCTTAGTTGTTTGTGGATTTGTAGAACTTCGAGCTTACAAAGAAGCGATGGGTGCCGCGGTCGCAGGCCGTTGAGAACGAGGTGAAAACTCAAACTGATTGCTATCTGGACGGCAAACTGTGAGCAGCCCACGCTGAACACAAAACACACACGGATTCTTAGTCATTTGCAATTCATCTGCACAAACAGCCTGATGTACTTTGACCCCGCTTCTTAATTCCAGCCTCACCGGCTGGCTTATCAGGTAGCAGTAAATCTCAGACGAGGCAGATGGAGTCGCTTTCTCATGCCACACTGACCGGTGTGCCGCGACAAGGTTCAGGTGCTGCTTGTTGTTGTGGGGGGTGGAGACGAGGACTGTGGGGGTATTTCTTTCCAGGAGATGTAGGAACCAGGGTATCTGTCTAATCAGACTCACAGATGAGCCTGTGTTGCGGTCTCACATGTTCTGGCCTGGGTCCACTCTTGTTGCTCTCTCTAAGTGTGTGTGTCTGTGGGAACAAAGGCCCTGCTGTTTGCCTGTCCACCAGTGCCACTGTGGTTGCTTTACACCTGTGCTTGGCAACTCTCCCAGCACCCCCATTCCTACAACACACACACACGCACACACACACACACACACACACACACACACACACACACCCCCACACACACACACACACACACACACACACACACACACACACACACACACACACACACACACACATCGCCCCACTCTAACTCCCCTCTCCCCTCCCACTCCCTCAACCACAAAACCCAGTCCACTTTAGTTCTCAGTTTACATCCTGCATTAGCTTTTAGTTCTGCACTACAAAGAACAATACATATTCAACAGCCGTATCAGGTTGGATAATGCACATGCGACCCCCTCGGGCAAATCTTATCACTTATATCAATGTGGAAATTAGATAATGACACAGTTTCTTTTCTCTTTTCCGCCCGGCATTGTTTTTTAATTTATTTATTTATTGTATTTATTTATTTATTTATTTTTGCAACATCTTGCACCGCTCTTCTTTAACGGAGCCCTGAGCTCACAAATTAGGCCACAGGTAACTGATTTTTAAATAACATTTCCACAGTTTCTGCACATGTTGTTTTTCTGAACTGATTTGCTGCCTGTTTCAGTGTTTAACAGTATGCACATCATATACATTTTTGAGTCTCTTGGATTGTGAGTTTGATATGTGTATCTCTAAAAACTGCTCAGTCATTTCTGTTACAGTCTTCACTAACACTGCTAAGCTTATTTTTCATATATTGTTTTTAAGACCAGCAACAAAGACCAATATATTTGTTACTGGTGTTACACCTGAATTCCCCCCTTACACAATAGAAACAATAAAGGCTGTTTCTATTCTATTCTATTTCTATTCCATAGTTGTGTAAGTGGAAACCGGTTACCCAAACTTTCAAGAAGTAAATTCTAAAAAAGAAAAAGTGCCATGTGTTTGTATTCACCTCCTTTTACTGCTATGCTAAATACAACCATCAGGGGACACAGCAAACACCACATTGCACTGTAAACGCCATCCACTTGGTGAAACATGGTGGCAACATCACGTTATGCTGGTGGTTTTTCAGCACGGGAGACGGAAGACGGTCAAAGAATCACCTTACTAGTACTAAAATGCTAATTTACGACTCAAACAGAGATACGCTATTTTAATTTTTAGTACAGATTCAGCTAAAGAAAGAGGATCAGACTGTCTTTGTGGCAGGCTGCTGGTAGAGAAGTGAGCCAGGATCTTTGTAAAGCTGCCTGTTATGTGAAGACACAACATTGAGATTAGGAGATGTTTTTCCCTGAATGATTCTTGTGGATAATTAAGGTATCAAAAAACACACACACACACACACACACACACCCACACACACACACACACACACAAAAAACAGTTTATAAAATTAGCGCAAAAGCTGCCTACGTCCAAAATTAACTTTTGACATGTCATAGAAAGTATGTCCGGCAGCTTGAAAGCAAATGGCAAAGAAATGGAGAGAGAATTAAGACTTTTGCACAGTACCACAGCTCTGGGTCTGCTTTGGTGGAATTCCCCCTTTTGTGAAACTGGAGCCCCAAAAGGCATCGGGGGAGCATGAGGGTTAGGCTAGATGAAGGGGGCGTCTGAGACCAGCAGAAGCCCACTTCTCTTTTCTGGCGGAGTCAGCATCACAGGTGTTAGCGAGCAACAATGCATGTGTGTGTTTGAGAGCAAGTGGGCCGTGTCCAATCAATGACACCCAGCATTGTGATCGTCTATTGGTCGGGGGGGGGACTGGTCCTCAAAGGTAAACACAACCAGGAATAAATTGTTGGTAACCACGGAAGAGGAGTCGGAGGCGACATGTGAAACATAGCATCTCCTTATCCTTACTGGGGGGCTTTGCTCAATATTTTTTTGTTTCCACAGTAACTATGTGCAAAAAAACAAAAGTGAGGTAAAGACATTTTGGCAGCAATTCCTCCCTGTGACTGTTGCTATGTAAAATACTTTTTTCTGCTTGTTCATGTTCACACTGGACTCCCCCATTTTCACTCCCACGTAGCCTCCAGAGACGGGGGAAAAAAAAAGTAGATTAAATCTTTTTTTGGTTCATAACTTCACCACAGTTAATCAACAGGCCTTGCAGGGTGCTGCATTTTTGGGATATTTCCCATGAATTATGACCAAGCTATCAGTCCGCCAGCTGTACCGTGGAATTTTAGTATTCAGAGATGCTATTATTCTTATATGAATACATCTCTCTCCAGTTGTCACAATGATTTTACTTCTGTATGTGTGGATGCTCAGAACAAAGGGGCATCATGTAAAGCAGCCCCGGCGCCCCTTCCCCTCCTCAGACCAACTCAGTGTGGCGAAATGGTCTAAATCAACAACCCCATGCAAATGCATCTGGTACCACACAGGCTTCCAGACAGGTGGGCAGCTCTCTAACCAGTCCACTTGTGCCTCCAAGTGCCCTCATTTGCCCTGTTGAACAACGAAGGTGCTGCAAAAAAAGGGAAGGTGTTTAAATAGGAAGGTGTAGAAAGGGGTGAGGATTGGAGGTAGAGTAGACGTCGTTGCGCTCTCTTCTTCATGTTACACGACCTGCCATGTTACAACCTGTCGTTGTCATGTTGTAACATGACAACGACACGTTACTGTCCTGTCACTTAACGTGTTCTGAATGACATCACCAGCTGCTGGCGAGTATTGATAATCCACCTCATTTGCTTTTCCCACTCCTCTTTTAGTCACAAAGTCGAGCAGAGACGTATGTTTTTATTGTTAAAGGTGTTCTGTTTGTTGGTTGGTTCAATCATATTTTTATTGTCTAAAACATAAGTGTGTTTTCTTTTTTTCAATTTGAAAGGCAGTACCTTTTAAATCACTACAGTTGTACCTCGGTACGTTTGTGGATAAAACATATAAATTGCTTAAGAGTCCAGATGTAGAATGGAGATGAGTTTCTTCATGCAAGCTCTTTTAACATGTTTAAGAAGATGCTTAAAGCCAGAAAATAGATAAGTTGTGCCTTAGTAATGTTGGTAATTTTAAACATATATAGAATTGATAGTTGATTTTGATCATATATCCTGGATACAAGACGCTGAGAGGAACTTCCTCCTGAGGGTGCTGGAGATGTATGTATGTATGTATGTATGTATGGATGGATGTATGGATGGATGGATGGATGGATGGATGGATGGATGGATGGATGGATGGATGGATGGATGGATGGATGGATGGATGGATGGATGGATGGATGGATGGATGGATGGATGGATGACTGTTAGAAAATACAATTTGGAGAGACCAATTAACCTGATAGTCAAGGTTTTGGACTGTGGGAGGAAGCTGGAGTCCTCTTAGAGAACCAATGAACTCACAGGGAGAACTTTCAAACTTCATGCAAAAAGACTAAGTACAATTAATTCACTTCTGCTAATTCATAATTTAGAAAACGAACAGATCCAACGTATGTACATAAACACATGGCCTGTTTAATCCAATTGTATAGACAGATTCCAAGTCACGCAGAGACATTCAAATTCATTTCCAGTTAAGGTCATGGTGGCTATCATGGTATACTTTGGCACAATGTCAATGTTTGTCTAAATTAAGCAGCAACAAATTGCTGGTTTCTGGGAAATGAAGCACTTACATAAACAAAGCTGTCCTTCGACAGGTCCAGTACCACACCACCCCCCTTCTGGCCTCCCGACATTCCACCAGTTTCGTCACCTTCTCTGTCATCACATGGTCCGATACCCGTCCCCAGCCCCTCTACAAGCCTCTAAAACCTCCTAACATCAGTTTCCATAGCAACCAGAGCTTGTTACGGGAAAATGCAAATGAGGTCTGGAAAATATCCTATCTGGACGAAATGAAATTGTTCCTTCTGGCCTTAATCATCCATGAGGATGATGGTAACCACAGCAGAGGCCCAGTTTAAATAGCTCTGATGACAGACACAAAAGTTGAGATTGAAAAAATATAATATCAAAAATTAAAACCTGACAAAAACAAAATCTCAGCCACTCCACTCCGCTCCAGTTCAACTTTAATTGATACTTTGTGTTTCCCGCCCTGTAAAGGTCTCTTCATGAGCTGATAGACATTGGCAAAGAAGATGTTTCTATAGAAGTGGAGGAGAAGAGGCTTTGTTTCTTTTACAGATGTAAAGGAGACCATATTCCTACATCAAGGGTATTTTACATCCAAAGTTTCGGGTCCCTGTTTGGAATCATTATCCTAAGATAATTGGACCACTGATTGAATATTGGCAAGGTGTGTGACCTGGATGGTTGTGTCAAAACCAGACCTGCTTGGTCTGCTTCACATTACCTAAATAAGCGCAAGGGAAAGTTAATCGCCATAATGGAGATGCATTTAAATGTGAGTCATTTCTGAAGCGATGTAACTGGTAAAAGAACTGGCTTGTACAATGGATAGAAGAGTGGCCCACTTTTGACCACATGAAAGGCCTTCTCTTGATCTTCTTCGGTTTGGTGATCTGTGTCAAGTAGGAGTTGTGTCATTACCTTCTGCTGTGGACGTTTTTTCTTTCTTGGGCTGCTGATTTCTTTTTTTTTTTTTTTTTCCATTTGTGGCCTAACTAGTAGCACAGGAACATCAAAAGGGAGTGTGAGAAACATCTACTAGTACTACTACTATTTTAGTAGTGTTATCTAGTAAAATAGCGTAGACAACAGGCCCATTAAATGTGGTGTACGTCTGCAACCAGACTCGATTTCTTAAAAGCTGAAAATGTCTTTGAACTGATCCTGTAAAGTTTGAGTGACAAACGTTTAGGGAAATTCGTGGAGACAGAGCAACTCATTGTCCAACTGGTTCAGTGAGATCTGCAGGCTTACCGAAGGATTTAGAAAATCTAGACATCCAACGTAAAATGTCTCATGTCTGTTTACAATAAGGCACCTCGACTTAAACCAATAAGCCTCATGAACCTGAATCTATCTCGGCTTGTTCCAGCATGTTTCCAAATTTTTAGGAATAAAAACCTAAGGCATGATTTGCATCCAGCCTCTTTTACTCTAACATCCACAAATAAACGTGGCAGAACTGCACATCTGCTGAGCTTCTCATACAAACTACAATGCTCTTAAAAACAGTTGTAAACGGCTTCATAGGAAAAACACTGTAGTAATTGTGTGGTGAAAGGGGAGTGTCAAAAAGGGCAGAAAATACCCAATACACCCCTTTGAAACCAGTCACACAATCATGGAGAGGAAATGGCAAACGTGGAAGAATGTGTGCTCTTCAATTGAGAGCAGAAATTGACTTACTGGGTCTTATAGAATACACTATGAGTAAACAGAATCTTAAACTGCATATCAGGCTGAACACATGGTGATGCACTCTTGACATCTGGTCAGAGTTGATGGGAAGATGATGGGTGGCGCAAAGTACAAGAGAATCCTGGAAGAAGACCTGAGTTGAGACTTGGGGCAGAGGCTCCTCATAGCAGGTTCAGGACCCTAAATATCTTAAACATAACGTCCAGACATAATCACAAAACCTGACTGAGCTTCAACAATTTTGCAAAAACAAAACAACCAAAAAAAAAACGTGCAAATTTAGTTGATATTGCACTGCAGTAAGACGTGGTTCTAAAATATATCAACTCAGAGGTTTTGAATACTTTTCACGCCACACTATTCAGATTTTTACACATTGTGATGGTCTATCACACAGTTCCTAGAATTGATGGAAGCTGTGGCATGTGAAAGTATTCGAGGGCTGATCAGAGTTTTGCAGGTCACTGTGTGCCTCTTCGCTTACTGTCGGTTCATTGCACATCTTTGCTTCTTTCGTCAACGTGTGCAGGTGAGAAATGTGAAATGTTCAACAGTCCTTCAAAAGTTTCTCAGGCGACGCGTTCCGCCTTCCAACCACCAGATTAAAAAGAAAGAAAGAACTCATCACCAACGCCGCCACCACCACACCTTTAACACACCCGCTCACACCGACGCGCACGTACGTATACACCACAACTGGAGGTTACACGTGCACGCGCGCGCGCACACATTCCAGCGGGCGGAGTCGGTGACGCGCGCAGAGGCCGTTTGTGAATGAGCAGCAGATCGGAGCAGCAGCCCTCAGAGCAAGCTGAGTCCCAGCCAAGCGACGGGAGCAGAGCAGAGCAGAGCAGAGAGGGGAAAGAAAAGTTTTTTCCAAATGGATTTCCTCGGTAGAGTCCGACATTTGCTGTTCTCATGTGTGCTCATTAACGGGATATTGGTTACCTTCCAGGCTAAAGAAGGTAAGTGTCCGCTTAAAAAACAGATAAGCTTTCAAAATAACATCTATGTTGAAAAAACGCATGCCACGCGGAGAGCCTCCTTGCAAGAACTTTAAAATAAAGAAAAAGAAAAGAAAAAAAAAAGCAGGAAACATTTTTCCTTTACTTTTGCAACTGCTTGAAAGTTTCAGAAACTTTGATTGTAACTTCGGAAAACAAACAGCAACAACCGTATAAGTGTTGTTGGGTTCAATTTGTTGCTTCTCTGCAACCTATTATTCCTAAGTGAATTGCGACTCCGCTTGTGCGCTCCGATAACTTTTAACAGCAGCAGGTGGGGAGTTTCTACTGCGGAGTAAACTAAGCTGATATTTTCTTGATTTTGCCTTATCCTCCCAAAGTCATCCCTTTTGAATGTATCAGATGTTGCTTTATTTGTCATCTTCCCGCACCTTTTGTAATGGGGTCAAAGTTACTCAGCAACACAGATTTCAAGCAGGCTCAAGTAAAAAAACAAAACAACAACAAAAAAATAAACAGTTGTAAGTCTTGCAAGTGTTTTCGATAACTGATTTTGATGTTGTGTCTCCACAGAGGTGCTTTTGGATATGAAGGCAACTGGAGGGGAGCTGGGCTGGCTGACTTGGTCCCCAAACCAGGGAGACAGATCTGGGGTGAGTGTGGTGCTCTTTGCTTCTCCTCCACGTTTCCAGCTGTAGGAATTTGCCTGAGGATAGATCAAAACTCGCAGGAAGGGACTCACTCAGCTGTACAGAGAACATTTTACGTAATTCTCTTAAAATTGCTCCCTGTATATGTATATGTGTGTGTGTGTGTGTGTGTGTGTGTGTATACACATGTGGGTTTTCTATAAAATCTGCCAGTTTAAGCCTTCTTGAGCTGGGATAGACGAGGCAGTGAAGGTACCCTATCAGGAGCTGCCTCCACAGCATGTCTGGGCTGCTCCAAATCACATATAGGCGGATAGAATAGCTGCTCCCTCTGAACTGGGAATACTTGTGGCTTCTTGTGGTTTCGAGGCTCCAGCTTCAGAATTGTATGTTAGAGAGCAATTAAGTTTTAAAGTTTGCAGCATGTGGTACCTCTTTGCCGAGAGGAGGGGCCTCAGATGGAGCGAGTCAAGCCAGGGCTACCTTTTTCCTTACAGCAGGGGAAAATGTCTGCATTTAGGGATGAATCTCTAATGCTGCGGTTGTCTCTTTTACCATGAGCGGAGCAGAGACATGTGTTGCCTTCCTCCATCATGTGGTTGCGGAGTAATTGACCGGTCAGGCACATGCAGATTCACTGTAAATAGCCTCATTTCATGTGCTGATGACTCAAGAGCATGTGCAGGCACGCCGCTCAGCGGTTCACTCGACTTTCTCAGAGATGTGTAGCAGCTCGAAAGAAGGTCCCTCTGACACATTAGTTTCACTTTTTTCCCCTCTCTAATATGTTTCAGATGTTTGCTGGATTATTTCGCGTTAGCCTTACGGGCCGGTTGTAATAAAAGGACGGGGATGAGTGTTGGGGGACGGGGGCGGGAATGTTCCACCAGGTTGTTAGCAGAGGTGTACATTCTGCTGTTGTTCATCAAGTTTATATGCAGACCCACACACTTCGCCAGCAAAGCACATTCCTTTAATTAATAGCACAGTGGCTGCATGCAGAGAGCCAACCGCAGCTTCTGCCTCCGTGGGGGCCGTTTGTTTCTCATGAGCCAAGGTTAGACGTTGCTGTCACTTTTTCTCAAACATATTTGTGGCAACCAGTTTTCATGCAGCAATGCTACCCGGGAAGGCTGCCAACAAGTGTGTGAGAGAGACTGAATGGGAAATAATTTTGTCTCTTTGCAATGTCAGAAATGCATTGTCAACCAAAGTCCTTCTTGTCCGTGATAGTTTTCGGCTTTGGAGATTTAGAAAATGGATGTCCTTGTCTAAAAAGAAATGCTGTATTGATGTAAAGGTCTGTATTTACCCTCGTGAAGAGCCACGGAGTTCTCTGCACACGCTCTGTTTATGTTTCCTGCTTCAGATTACAGTGGCCAAACCCTCTTGGTTAAATGGTCGCTCCTTTATTTAGCTATCCCCTTAGTTTTGGTTCAGCCCCACATGGTTAGAAGCAATCCAGCCTGACTACCTCTAACCTTCTTCGGTTTTCGTGGTTCTGTTTCAGTGGGAGGTCACCCAGAGAACCCTGAACGGCTCTCAGTTTTATACCTACTCCATATGCAACGTCGAGGAGCGCGAGCAGGACAACTGGCTGCGCACCACCTTCATCCAGAGGCGTCCGTCCGTCTCTCAGGTCTTTGTGGAGCTTCAGTTCATTGTGCGTGACTGCAACTCATTCGATGGAGCCTCGTTGACCTGCAAGGAGACCTTCAACCTGTATTCAAGCGATGCGGACGCAGACGTGGGCACGGCCTTCCGTAAAGGTCAGTTCAGGAAGGTTGCCACCATCGCTCCAGATGAGATAACGAAGAAAAATGACATGCGCATCAACACGGAAACAAAAGTTGTGCAAAGCTTGTCCCAGAAGGGTTTCTACTTGGCCTTCCAAGACATCGGAGCCTGCATCGCTCTCCTCTCTGTCAGGGTGTACTACAAGGCTTGCCCGGCCACAACAAAGAGCCTCGCTTCGTTCCCTGAGACGGTAGCTGGAGGTCTCAACCAGCAGCTCAAGAAGGTCTCTGGGAAGTGTGTGGACAATGCTTACAGCGAGGACTTACCCCATATCTACTGCACTGCGGAGGGAGAGTGGGTGGTTCCAGTCGGACAGTGCCAGTGCGATGCTGGGTTCGAAGAGGTTGAAGACGCCTGTCAAGGTAAGCCAGTGGCCTTGAAGAGTCTCATGTGGAAACGTTTTAAATCACCTCCAGTTTTGTTGCTTTTGTTCCCATAGACACAGACAACTGGTGATCTTTTGGATCAATAGTTCTCCAGACTTTTTAAAAATATTTTGAATTTTTCCTGAGGGCTTTCTTGCTTTTTTTTTTTTGTTATCTCTGACCAAACGTCCTTGTGCAGTGGACAGTGGAGGATAAAAGAAGTGCCATGTCTGAAAAATATTTCTACTACATTCTGAAAGTGTCTGTAACACTGTGCTATCTTTGGTAATTCTTGTCAAATTGAACTGAAAAAAAAGAAAAAAAAAACAGAAACAAACTGTGTCATCGGCACAAACATTTACTTTGTTTTTGAATAGACATAGAAAATCTAACATTTCCTTCCACATACAGTGTGAGTGTGTGGTTAAAAAGTTTATAGAGGTGCTTAAAGGGTAGTGAGGTTGATCAGAAAGGTTAACAAATCCTGACTTTCAGTTTTTTAAGGCCAAATTTGGATGGAACAACTAAAAATGTCCAATGTCCATGTATTTCTCTTGGTTCAATAAAGACAACCTAAAATTAAGACAAGTTCATGGACATCCGGTATTTAGAAGGTTTGTAACAAAGTTGCTTATTTAAACACCTGATTTCTCTGCTAAACCATCTGCTGTTTTTTAAGCTCAGGAGCTTTTTATGGTGAAACAATTCATACATCACAATCAAGTTGCAAAAGACGTTTCTTTAAAAACTGTCTGGCATTGGACTTGAAATGACTTAAGAAAAAAATCCAAGTACAAAGTACAACTCTGAAATACTTAAGAAAAGCTCCAGTAACTATTCATCAAGATCATCAGGAAAGATTATAAGACAGCACGGCTCCTTTGTAGGAAATATTTCACCAGAGGAAGAATGACTCAGGACTTTGATCTGTACTGTACGCTATCTTGTCCTGGCAAATTCGATGCAATTCCATTTTACTGCGGTTTTTTTTAAACGCTCAATTTATCTTTGCTTTAATTACCTGGGGTTATAAAACATACCTGTATGACAAATATTTATCATGGGTGCTATTATCATATCTCAGTGGAATTCTGCTCTCGGCTAACACCAGCTCCCCCCGCAGTGGGAGGAATGCCAAGCCCTTCTTCAACATGTCCTGGCGTAATCCCTGACCCGAAACTGATACGAGTAGGAAATGTGCATTTACCTTTCGGCTTTGGCTCCAATTAGCTGTTCTCTCTTAACGGCTTGCAGAAGCAAATTGTAACTCTTGGCCTTTGGTGTTACAATGGACGCTGGACAGCATGAAGCGTGGACCTAAATTTTGGCCTCACCTGCATTGTCCAATCGCTGCGTCGTGCGCTTCGACTGCGGTCTATTAGTGTCATATCGCTCCTCATCGTGGCCGATCATTGAGGTGGCCTCCATCTTTAACGGCTCCTTCTGCTCTCCAGCCGAGCTTCAGCCCGTCTCCGTCCCTTGTTCTTCCGGCTCCTTCAGGCTTCCTTCCTCCCATTCGAGCGTCAAAAACCTTATTTCGTTCGTGTCAAATTAAACCTTCTAATTGCGACTTTTTCGCTGTGTGTGTCTCTCCAGGTTGAAATGACGTAAAGTTGGAGGGGACAGGAAAAGGAAATTACGATTAATTATTGTTGATACAATATTATTAGAAAATGTTTTTGTTCTGTCTTATTTTTTGACCAACAGTTAAGGCAATAAATATTCTTATATCTGGCAGATTTGGAACTAATTTCCATTCAGCCAAGAAGTTTCTTTTATGTGGAAAATGAGAGAGGCATCATGTTAACTATCACAATATAAAGAAAACAGTTCTTTTGTAGAAATTAAAATAAATAAATTCAAAAATGTATCACCCCAATAATAAACCCTGGAAAAGTGTTTTATAGTTAAATCCCTTTTGTAATTGCTGACCAGCTTTCCACTGGAACCATTAATTTTGGACTTTACTGTATTTGGCATTATTTGTTCTATCTGCATTTAAGCAAAACATTTTTCAGTTTAATTCCTATATACAATTTATTCCTAAACATTAGTTTGTTTAGGCAAATGTCTTAGAGTTTGTGCTTTAGGGGTGCACTGATTTTAATCGGCACAGATTTTCAGTGATTGGCCGATACCTGCGTCTTATCCACCGATCTTATCTACCTCGGCAAAGGTCTGAAAATCAACAATTGTCCTCCTCTGCTCTCCGTGAGAGAGGTTTGAATGAGAGACCGGCTCATGAGATCATGTCTGCACGTTTGCAGTTAGCAACAGTCGCACCACTGTTGCCAACTCCACGGCTTTCTTGCTATATTTAGCAAGATTTCAGACAAAAAAAAGAAAAAAAAAATTGGTATCGGCCAAAATCGGAATCGGCAGGTCAGGCTCGGTAATCGCTGAAGAGCCAGAAAACCGCAATCGGAGCATATCTGTTTTTAACAAAAATATTCAATTTGCTTTCAAATTACCTGACACAAACAAAACTCAATATTCTATGTGAACACAAAAAAGGCCCGTAGAGTTTTACTTTACTCAGCAGCGTCTTGCTCTGCTTATCTGTTACATATCCTGAACCCTGGTAAATGAGTGTCTTAGTCTTTGACATCTCTCGGTGCATAATTTAGAGCTTATTGCATCAGGTGATTTCCTGTTCTCTCGGTATCGTCTGCTCTCTTATCTCGACATGAGCTGGCTTTGGCAGAGCAGCCATAACTCAGGCCTTTGACTTTGTTCTGTTGTCACAGTTTGCGCTTTACTGACTGTAAAGGAGACCTTCATTGTAGCGAGGGAATACGGCTGATCAAAGCGAGGGAGTGGGGGCTACTGTACGGTGATGGATTAGCATCTTCAAGGCGGATGGGAGGAAAAAGAGGGAGGAGGCCTGGTGAAGCTGCCGAGCCTCACTGACTGCTCATAACACGCAGACCCAATCTGAGCCCCTATCCTGCCGGCTGCAACTATCTCTTTATCCCCCAACCCACCGTTACTCCCCCTTTGTTTTCTCAAACGCACCGGAGCTGCAGCTTTTGGTGTGTGTGTCAAAGAGAGAGAGCGGCGTGTGAGGGCCTGTTGAGATCTGCTCCGCGACAAAGCACACAAAGCCATGCCGTCAACCCCATGCGATGTTCCTCCTTCAGTCTGCTCTGTTTACGCCACATACACTTGCACGACTTGAAAACAGAAATATCTTTTAATCATCGTCTTAGAAAATAAATGCGTAAGCGCACGTTTGGACAGCGGGTATAAAAACGTCCCTGCTGACATGTCCAATCTCCTACTTAGATTTAAGCTGGATAGGAAAGCTGAGGTTTTCTGCAGTGGGTCATTTTTTTTTTTTTTTTTTTTTTTTTTCTTGGAGATGCGGAAGAAAAGCCAGGTGAGATGATTAGGGAGGATGGCAGGAAGGAATGAGGGGGAGAAAAAAAAAGCGAGGGCTTGTGTTTAGAGGAGGGGTGTGATGTTTTTTTTTTTTTTTAAGCGGAGAGAGGTGAGGAGCGGAATGCAAAGGTAGGAGAACAATGAAGTGCTGTGTTTCCCCGCGAGGCCGACAGATTCCACCTTCTCTCCCCCACTTTACTGGTACATTCCTGATCAGTTTGCTGAGACGGAGCCTCCCAACATTACTCCAGACCTGTGGAATTCCCAGTGAACGTTGGCGATGATGGGAGGAGCGGGGATGGTGGGTGGTGGGGAGGTGAGGGAGAACAGGTCCGGGTCAAGCCCTCACATTAAAACGACTAAACAAACAGAATCCCTCCAACCCCACAAAAAAAAAACAAAAAAAAAAAACACACACACACCAGGAAGATTCCCGGTGACAGGTCCGAGATGCATGAGGACACAAGTGGATTTAGATGGACATGAATCACAGAGCTGCAGCGCGGAGCCAGGACGAATGGTTCCAAGGGCTTAAAGAGGAATATCCTACAGACACGTAGTTAATCATTGCCTCCCCCCCCACCGCTTCTTTCCTGAACGGATGGCTGCTCTGGGGTGAAACAACCACAAAAACTTCCACTGTGGTAGTTTTTTTTTTTCTCCTCTCCATATTTAGGTTGAAATTTTCCATGTTCGGCCATGTTTTCACTCCGTTTTATAACTCGTCTCCCCCGTGGGACCTGCTAAAGTAAAGATCTGTGACTTCATCTGGTTTCTGTCTCCGTCTCCTCTTTGCCTCTCGGAGCGGCAGTAGTTCTGGCGGAAGGATCGCTCGTCTCTCAGAGCTTCTTTCTAGGATATTATTTCTTTCTTCCCCCGCCCCTTAAATGTTTTTGCTTAAGTGTAGATTGTTGTTTGAAACTGTCTTCCCTGGTGTTCACACACACACACACACACACACACACACCCGCACACACATGCAAACACACACACTGTTGTCATTGGGTGAAAAGTCAAAAAAGATAAAACAGTTGCTGCGCTGCAAAGACGTATAAGAGCTTTGCAGATTGTAAATCATAAACAAGTGGAAGTAGCAGGGCACAAACTGGACCTTTTGTTCTCTGTGACATTATTACAGATGGTGTTTATTATATATTCTTATGCAAAGGCACGACACTCGTGATTGATGGAGAAACTCAAACAGGCTGTAATTACAGCGTCTTGCAAAAGTGTCTCTCACGTTTTCTCACATCACATTGCATCACACTCAAAATTCATGGAAAAGGAAGAATGAACATGCAGTGCGCAGTCTAGTGACAGAAACGGTTCTTCTCATAATCAATTCTACACAAATTATACCATAGAAAACGTAATAAATTGCTAAAATTAGCTTTTTTTAATTGCACGTTAAAAAATGTCTAAGTTCCAGAACATTTTGGTTAATGAACGACTGGAGTGGCAGGCTGGAGGCTGTGCCAAACCAAAACAAAGCCGTGAATTATTAAGAAATAGAATATCGGTTTTAAATATTTGCCCCACACAAAATGGCGTGCATATGTGCCCAGCCCCATCAATAAAGCCTAATGCAGTTAACTGCCTTCAGTAGGCAAATAAGTGGTAATTAGAGCTCACCTATGTGTTAATGACAGTAAATCCAACTGCTCTGTGAAGGCCTCAAGTGTTTGTAAGAGAAAATCAGTCAACAAACAGCAACACGAAGACCGAGGAACAAAGCAGCAGACATGTCAGGGAGAAAAAAAAACCTGTTTGCTTAAAAAAAACACTATACCAACCTCTGTATCTGTATGGTGCAACCGCACACGTAGCAAGACGTGGCTGTCTAAACCAACAGATCACGCAAGCAGAGCATTAATCTGAGAAGCTGAGGCTTGTGGTAACCGTAGAGGAACTTAAAGGTTCCAAAGCTCAGGTGGCAGAGCATCTCTTAGTCATGCGCTGCACAAATTTGTCTTTTATTACCCTTGTGAAAGAGTTGCAGGACGTTGCACAAAGCAAACAAATGGAACATGGTTTAGTCAGATGAGACTGGAGTTTTAGTTTTCGGCCCGGGTGTAAAACTCGGACCGGTGGCACGTCATTTCCATGCTGAAGCATGGTGCTGGCTCCGTCATGCTATGTTGGTGCTTTTTTTTTCAGCAGGAACAGGGAAGCTTGTAGATGGAGACGTGGATGGAACTAAACTGGAACAAAGTGTGTTAAGGGCAGCAAAAGACTTGAGACTCAGCAGGACATTGGGTCAGATGTGCAAGAGTGTTTTAGGACAGCTTAATAACAGGATAGAATTGCAAGCCACACTTTTCAGTCTTCCAGTCTTCTTCAATAAAAAAAAAAAATCTAAACCGTATATCCTTTGAAATCTACGTTACAATTAAATGCTTTGTGTTGGTCACCTAAAATCCCCCAACCAAAAAAACACTGGAGCTTGTAAAACCTGTAAGTGGTATGAGTTTGTTCCAGTTAATAAACACTTTATTGACACGATTTAAATGTTCTTTCCTCATTCGTCTTGCTGGGACATATTTCAGTCCCTAATGTGAATTTTTCCATCTACTTTAAAATCTGTTGTACAAACAAGAATCTATTTTCACGGAGCGAAAATAAACAGTGAGCTAAATGGTGTTTAACTTTAAATAATTTCCACTCGTGACTCACTCCGTTCCCTTCCTTCCCCTTAATCCACCCTGGCACAATGTAATGACTGCGTGTCACCCCTCATCTGGATCTGCACCAGCTGATCCACGGCTTTATTTCTGTTTAACTGTCCCGGGCCCACACCTCGCCAGCTCCCCCGAAAGCCTCGGCAAACAGGCCGTAATCCAACGCCATGGTTGCACAAGGCTCTGTTTATAAACGAAGACACGGTTTGGGAGCGTGGAGCGCTCCCAAACCGGCCTGTCGGTGGACTGACCGTCCCTCCGGATTCCAGTAAGGTCGGAGCTCGCCAAGCAGCTTCCAGTAACCAATTTTCTCCTCTCCCACTCCTTCCCTCGGTGTCCGTGTCTCCAAACTCGTCCTCGGCTGATGTAAGGAACAGTTGGTGACTAAGCTAGCATAGCTACACGCTGTGGCGAGTGATTTGTATGGGTAGTAATTGACTTGGGTGTGTTTGGTCTTTTTCAGTGGAGTAAGTACTGGTTCTGCTGGCTTTTTTGTTTTTTTCTTTTTTCTTTTTTGCCTTTGTGTAATCTCTCTCTGCCCCTCACCCCACATCCTCCCTGTCTCAGAGGATTCTTCTTGACTATTTTAATTTTCTGCCTCTCAACTTGTATTTATTTTGTAATTTCTTATCTCAGCCACATTATTTCCAGGATTATTTTCGCAGCGCCATATGCAGTTTACTCCAGAGGCGCACACTGTTGTGCAACCAACCCCCCAAGTACAACAAGCTTCGATACAAACATAAAGCTTTTTCTTTTTTTCCCCCTTCTTGTTTCGTGTTCACATTGCTCGTGGAATCACACGGAGGCTGTTGTTTTTGGCCAACACGCAGGTCATGAATATGACACCAGAAGACTTTAAACATCCCGTTTCACATAGCCCTGATGGGACTATTTAGACTGTGTACGCTCACAGTATTTCTGTCTGATAAAAACAAGTCTCACTAAGTGACTTGTAAAAATAAATAGGGGCAAAATCTGAACAATGCTGCCAATCGGGGAACAGCAGCCGGCTGCTTTCACATGGTGGCTAAGGCGTAAACATTTAGTTGGAGGTACAAGTGAAACTCTAGCCATTTGTTTGTGTTTTTTTTTTTTTTCTTGATGAACTTGACAATCGACGTGAGAAATTGGACCGCCTAGAAAAGTCTTTCATGTCAATGATCGAGTTTTAAATTAAGGCCTGCATCCGAAGCTGGTGAGTTCATGACGATTGAAGAAACGCCTTGCGCAATTTTTAGTTTATCTGATGTTATGCATGCAAAGAGACGCGGCAGTTCTCCTGGAGATTGCAGTGATTCGATTTAGCGGGCTTAAGGTGGATTTCACAGAACGAGAATCATCTCACTCCACCCGGATAATCCCTCCCACGCTCAGAATTTTCTGCTCCACCAATCTTCCCTTCATTCTCTCAGCCTCTGCAGCTGGTCACAGAAAAGCAGAGTCACTGCCTTATTGGACAACTCGAAAACAGTTTTGATAGACAGGCCTTTTTTTTTAATGCTACACTGGCTCTGAAAAAACCACTGAGATTACTTTGAAAGATCACATATCTCAGATGTTGTGCCAAGTTAGTTTACGACTAGCGAGCTGATCTTGCGGGAGTTGGTTAGATTAATGGGGGGTTCGGTTGGGTGAGGGAAGGGGGTTCTTTCAAGCGATGACATGCTGTATCTTGTTAGGCCACATTTTTACTGGAGAGTACAGTGCCAGCTTTTAGAAACGACAATCAAAAAAAAAAAAAAAATGGAGTCTGTGATTATCTAGTATTGATAACAGAAAACTGTATCAACAGTTCATGGCTTGGGAAAGTGCAAACACCATGGTGAGTGTGACATCCGAACAGATTAATTTTTGATTAGATTAAATCTGATCTGATGGCAGATTTAGGGGAGAAATGTTCACCTTTAGAAACCTTTGGTCTCAAATCACATTCTGAACGAAGCAGCCTGATGATAATCGACAGTTTAGAGTAAAAAGACTCACACAATAGATAAAAACCCCAAATCTATAGAAACACACAGAAACAGTAAAATAAGTGCAAATGTAAAAAGTGTATAATTTTATACACTTTTTACGGTGTATAAAATTGTAGCAGTTTGAGGCAAAAAGCTTGTGGTAGCCTCAACTCAACCATTTTTATACGTAGAAATCTGGAAATCAGCAAAAATGTAAAATAAATGCGCAGTAAATTAAATAGTAGTTACTGAGTGCTTAGTGCACTAAATACCTTAACCCTAACCCTACCTTTTATTGTTCTAGTTTTTGTAGTTTTTATGCCATCTACTCCATTGAAGCTACAGCCTCCACCTTACTTTAAAAGTTAAGCATTAACCATTTTTAGCCTTCACGCGTGCATGTGTGGAAGTCGGGACATATTTCCTCTTGGTGACATTCCTGAGCCTGAAGGCTGTGTTTATGTATGTGTGTGAGTGTTTTGGTGGGGGGGAGTGCAGAGCAATGTGAAGCGCTTTGTATTGTACTGCCGGTGTGTGAGGTCAGCACTTTCCTTCCCAGCAATCAGTCAGTCATGCCCCCCAGCGCAGCCCAGCAAATACACCCACCCACCGTTCACTGCTAACAGGACGAGGCCTCAGCGGAAACCGGAGGTCACCTAATCCCTCAGTGACTCCCCGACCCGTGGGCTCAGGGTTTTTCATTGTCGCTCAACGCCGTGGCCTCACTCAGCTGCTTTTCATTTTGTTGTCCTGCCTGATAAGTCGTTTTGTTTATTGGTGCATTTGGTCCTGTTCTGGTCACTTCCCCTGGCCAGGAAGTCGATGGCTGTCGGCTTTCAGCCTGTTGGCTCGGGGAGGTGTGGTGAGACGGTGTTGCCTTTTCCTCCTGGTTGTCTGGAAGTGATGCAAACCAGGACAACTCTGGCCTCTGGAAGCTCTGAGTCAACCCGGGTTGGCTTCATCAGACCCTTCCAGCAACGATTTTAAAGCTCCTCGTCTCCAGTCTGCACTCTGTGTACCTCTCTTCCTGTTACTGAGTGCGAGGAAACGTAGAGAGTGAGAGGTGAAAGGGGATCGGGGAATTTATTGTGTTTGTTAACAACCCCAGATGAAAGCTTGGGTGCAATTGTAAAACAGATGTAATGCCTTCACAGCTGCTCCATTGGTCAGCTAATCTTTTTCACTAATGCCTTCAACCCCCCTCCTGAGCCCACATGCCCACACATCAGCCCCTACACCTTTATGGCTCCTTGTCTGCCCCCCGCCTCCCCTGCTCTACCTCTGTGACCTCTGGCTCATGTTACCCAGGCCTCCTCCCCCATCAGAGGCCCCCTCTGTTCCCTCAATCCAGGTACCCCCGATTGCTAATTACTTGTTGTCACCCTGCATATAAACACACAGACATGACATATCGCCGTTTCACGCAGGGTTTGTGCAGTTTGGAGATGAAAAGAGAGGAAGTGAAATAAATGAGGGCAAGGACAAAGCCAGGCTCTTTTGCCCCCCAGAAATGACCAGAGAGCTGCCCTGATACAGATCTGACACTGTTTACTTCTCGCTTGGCTTTATTTTTACAAGATCTCCTTTGCTCGCTGGCCATTCCTCTGAGTCTAACCTTTCTCCCTTTCCTTCTCGTTGGTGCGAGCATGTGTTTGTTTTACTTGGCCAATGACTCTGTGTAAAGCCACGCACAGTTTAACTCACCCTCAGGCAGACACGACCTTTCTGCCTTCTAAAAAGCTCAGTGCCGCACTCAGTTGTCAGCCCCCACCGCTCTCCCTCCCCATTCGACTTATTCGTCATGTCCCGGGGCCCATTTCTGTTGTCAAGCCACCATGTTACCCATTCATCCATCTATACGACCAGGCATTCATCACTGTCGGCGTCTCATCTGTCTTAAGTTCTGCCGACGCGCCGGTGAGCCCTCAGAGGCTCTAGAGCCACTCCGGCTCCCTGAATGCTACAGGCCCTTGCACTCGTTCTCTATAAACAAACACGGGCCACTCAAGGCACACAGGGCCCCTAACATGACAAACAGTTCCTTGTTTGTAGCAAGTGGGAGGGGATGAAAGGGCCACTCTTACTTTGTCAAATTTCTCAACTCCAAAGAAGCCCAGGCACTTTTTGTTTATGAGCGCCATCGTCTCAGTAAACCCTTTTAGGGAATTTGTGCCTGCGTTTGTGTTGTCTCAACACATTTCAGGTTCCTTTTCGGTTATTATTCTGCTTCACGACTCTTCGCCTCAGTTCTGGTTACTCTGTTGCTCGTGCTACCTCGTGCCCCCATGCTTTGATTGGCTGCTTTAGGAAGGAAGGCAGCGTCAGCCGCACACTTCCTGTTTCCTGTTGTGTCCAGCAACAATCCAAAGCTCCCCTCGACCTTCTCTGTGGAACAAGGAAGCTCGCTTTCCTCAGACTTTTCTTTTTTGTCGAGGAATCCTCTCGTTAAATACCCCAGCTGTACCGTCGCTGTGACTCATATTTGGAATATTTGAGGTACACAAACCCATTCACCTTTACCGCCAAAAGGTTGGCTAGAGCTCAAGCTATGCAGTTCCAGGCCTCCCATTGGGTGGTGTGCACTGGAATGCGTCTTGATTATAGAGGCGACACACAGTGTAAGGCCATCATCTCCACAGGCCTGACCACGATGCATTGCAGCTTGCACTGTAACACCAAATAGAGGCGAGTCCTCCTCTATTCAGATGCCATGTGGCATTTCAGCTATTCCCATCTGCAACGCCTGTGTCTGTATGTTTTCTTCTTTCAGCTTTTGAATGGCATGGCATTCTCCTTGCCTGCTGGTCAGTGGTGAATAGCAATCTTAATGGGTTAGCTGGGAGGAGAGAAAGCAGGAGAGCAAGGAATTTGGGGATTACATAGAAGGAGAGGTAGGGAAATGAATCAGGGTTTTGGGCAACAGCTGTTCCCCCTCCTCAGACCAAGAGTTCGTCCCGGCATGTCTCCTTTCTTTCTTCAGCCCTCAGCAGGATACAGTATCCCCCTCTTCCTTTCTTAGCCCTTCTGTCACTACTTCCCGCCTCTCTCCTGCCTTGCCTGTCTTCTGTCCCGTCTGCGTTAATGAGTAGTCGTATTTATAAGTGAAACAGCTGCCCAAGATAGAATGGAGATGCTGTAGAGAGAGGCAGGACTAAACTCGGTGCAGTCCTATTGGCCAAAGATCCATACCCTTCTTTGTGCAGAGTGATTTCTCTTGCCACAATTGTTGTCAGGCCCTTTAGATAACACACCTCCTCACATATGCTCTGCGTCAGCTCGGTGAGCCGCAAGTTTATAAAAAGCCAAGCAAAGTTGAAGCAAGGCTCATGGTCAATCAGCTAAATCCCCTTGATATGACTCAAATGGAGCCGGAGCCATGTGCTTTCCGTCTCCCATGTGGTCACTTGTGGCTTTCAAATGAGCTTCCCCCGAGCAAGACAAGCCAAAGGGCAAGCTAGACTTTATCTCGGCGCGAGTCTGATATTGTCTTAGTCTTGGCGCTGCATTTTTTTTTTTTTTTCCCAATTAGCCTCTTCAGGAATCTGACCTTGTTTGCTTATCACTGACTGTCTCAATGCTCTTCCCAGTCAGTGTCACTGCTGTATCACTGTGAAGGCCTCATTTCATTTGGCCAACACGATCTGTCCCTACAGCGCCTAATCTCTCTTTTACCGCAGTTTTCTCATATTCCAGCATCTGTTTCCTCTGATGCATGTTCATTTAACTGCAGTGTTCCCTGGCATTGAAATGTGTGTGTGTGTGTGTGTGTGTGTGTGTGTGTATATGCATTATGTGTGTAGCTGAACTGAATCAGCAGAGGGACATGAACAGGTGACAGGCTGTGGACCTAATCCCTCTCCTGATGCCACATTGTGTCCAGTAGTGTGCTTTGCATACATGTCTGTGTATTTTCTTCATGCACACGACTGTGGGTTCATGTGAGCATTGCATACACGGGCGTGTGTGCGTGCGTGTGTTTATGATCACCCTATGGTGTGAGCAGCAGCCCCAGGAATGCTCTCGCGGAGTTAAAGGGCAGCCGTCTCAATTTCATCCTCCTTGACGGTGCGCTCTCAAACCAAATTTCACACCGTATTAAGTTCATATTTCGACATTTCCTTGCACAGCTGGGCATCCTACCTGCATTTCTTTATTTAGAATTCAAAGTGTGAAATTAGATGTCACCTTATCTAGGCGATGCTGTTTCAAAGTATCCGTGTGGGTCTCTGAGAGAAAGAAATATAATAGACTGCTGGGTGCCAAATAGCACTGTTGGTCTGGTTGCTCTCGCACCTTTTCTTCTGTAGTTATGAAAAACTGACTTGGAGTTTCGGAATGTCGTAATACTGGTTGAGTTTCTTGAGTCAGAGACAGTAAGACAGAAGCAATGGAAGAAAGGAAAGTCTGTGGAAAAGTTGAGAGTAAGAGTAGCAGCATGGTAGGAGCTGTGTGATTGTGTTTCAGTTTTTGGCTCAAATGAGGATCATTTTATTTGTAATGACCAGAGTTTTACTGAGTGGTCTGAACACTGTGCAGACTCCTCCTGCCTTGTTCCCCCCCTCTACATCTCTCTATCACCTGCCTAAATGTGGTATTTAGCCATGGCACAATTAAGTGTCCCCTCGACCTCTACATGTTGCTCTCAGGGGTCAAAAGTTCAAAGCATTTCAAAGAGGCTTGAACAATCTGGAGAAACTTGCTTTGCTCTGTGCCATTTAGGATGCTGCCAGAAGTCCCTATTGTCTCCTTTGGCTGATCATCTGCTGTGAATGTCTTTTTCTCCTTGCAGAGTGTCAGCCAGGCTTCTTCAAAGCTGAGGCGTCCAGGGACAAGTGTGAACCATGTCCTGCCAACACCGAGAGCCACAACTCCAGGTCTTTGTTCTGTGTGTGCATGGATGGCTTCTACCGGGCTCTTACAGACCCCGTGACTGGACCGTGCTCAGGTAAGAATTGTGCAGAAATGAATGCTAACTTCTATAAATTACTAGTTGTACTAAAAAGTAGAGAAGCACTGAGAAAACTTCCGCTGATTGCAATCTACAGAAGTTTATGCCAGCCAGATACTAGCAACGTGTCCATTACAAATGTGTGCAAAACATTGGTGGTAGTCCACTACTGTCGATTAAAAGAGAAACGCAATTAAAAACACACACAAATGAGTTTGTTCATGCATTAAGTACTTTAAAGAACATGCCACGCCGTCATCCTCCTACCACTTCCTGTTGTCTTCTTTGTCTTTTTCTGGTTGTTGATCCAACATGGAATGATCCATTCCATTGCAGTTTAGCAAAAATACATTCATTTCGATGTAGCTGAAAAACAACCTCAACCTAGTGCAAAAACATTTTATCAAAAAACATGAGTTTTTTCACAAAGTTGGCGTGTTTCCAATATGCGAAGTAAATTGGCATGATTCCAATTTGCACAATCATATAGTCAATTCAATCGCAGCTACACACTAAAACAACAAACAGCTCAGTGATTCTGGTTTGCATTGCTGACAACTCTTTACTGTAGATGCAGATACAGACGGAGGATGTTGGATCTGTTAGCCATTTCTACTATAATTGATTGAACTGTCACAGCTGTTAGAAGCAACAAGAGAGAAAATACACATTTCTACTAAAAGTAATTTCCTTTTGACACTAAATTTCCTGATGTCATTGCATTTGCCCGGAATAAAATGTACTCTGACCATTTTCATGATAATGAAATCAGTAAATGAGTCAATTTAAAATAACATTTACGTTCATAACTGTTGAGAAACAAGCGGTATTCAGAAAGTGTCTTTGGTCTTCTACCTACTACATATTCTATGTTATCCTGCTCTGTCCCTGCTAGGCCTCCCTTCTGCACCTCGAGGTCTGGTGGCCACTCCCAACTCTCTTACTCCGGGAAAACTCCTGCTTTCCTGGCAGCCCCCCGAAGACACCGGCGGTCGAAGCGACATCACCTACAGCGTCGAGTGCCACCGTTGGGAGGGCTCGCAGCACCTGCCCTGTGGAGAGAAAATTCGCTATGACCCAGCAAACACGGGCTTGCTTGACACGAAGGTGTCAGTGAGTGAACTGGATCCTTACTCGAACTACACCTTCACCGTGGAGGTGCACAGCGGCGTGTCCATGTTTCCCAGTCAGCCAATGCCGCGCAGTTTCAAGCCGCAGTCCTCTGCCACGCTGAACACATCCCTTCACTACACAGGTGAGTGCTGGTGACATGAAGCAGAGCTGCGATGCTATCTGTGCCGCAGTAATGGCTGATGCTATCTGCGGGGTACTGACGGCTTGGCGGTCCGAACGAGGCCTGGGGAGGGGGAGGGAATTGTCCATTTTATCGTTTTAGAATCTTAAAATTGAATTTTTTCCTTCTCTGTCTATCGTCCTCAGACCCGCCCAAAATTACATCAATGCGTCTGGTCGAGCGGGACTCCACCAGTTTGTCTCTCTCCTGGGACGTTTTCCCTCGTCCACGGGTCCAGTCCCAGCCAATCCGCTATGAACTCGCCTACCGCAAAAAGGTGTGGAAACTTTTTAACCCTTGTCTCCAGAAATGGGGTACAACCGAACCCACACACTTGAAACTTGTATCATCTTCCACAGTCCTCTACGTTTGCCTCAGTCCTCGCACACACAAGGGTTAATAGACCATGAGAGCACACAAACATTAAAGAGCTTAACTTCATGTTTACATTTAGTCCACATGGCATGATTAAAGCTATTAAGAAATGCATTTTGCGTTTCATTTTAATGAAACGCAAAATGCATTTCATTAAGATGAAATGCATTTTGCATTTCATTTTATGCAAAATGCATTTCCAAATAGCATGAATGCAATTTGAAACTCATTCAAATTGCATGAATGCAATTTGAATGAGTTTCTGATGACTACTTAACAAAAAAAGAGGCTTTTTTAATAGGTGCTGCTTTAACGCTGGGGCTGTTGGTGAACTTTTCTGTTTTTCCTAGGACAATAAAATCGACGTAACTACATACGTGGTGCTGAAGCTGGAGAAAAACTCTGTGCAGATCAGCGATCTCTCGCCAGGCACAGCCTACCTGGTCAAGGTCCAGGCCCTGGGTGATGACGGCAACCAAGGAGTTTCCAGCTTGGAGGAACAATTTGAGACGCTGTCTGAAGGTGCAGGGAGAAACCGCTCTAGGAAAAACTTACTGGCTTTGTTTGGGAATCGTCTCACTGGTTTATTTTTCTTGCAGGTCAGCTCAACAAGACTGCTGTTATCCTTGCTGGGGTGGTTGCAGGAGTAGTCACGCTGCTCATTCTGATCGTCATCGTTTTCCTGCACAGACGGTGAGTAAGCGGCCCGCTCCGCCGCTTTCCCTCCTTCTTATTCTGTCCCGATAATCTGTCACAACACGACATCCTCCGCTGCCTTCCTCTCTCATTCTTCTGCTTTTCCTTTGTGGGGCCTCCAAATGGCCTTTGCATTCACTCTCTCCTCACCTCTTTCTTTCACTCTTCCTTTGGCAAACCGTCGTTTTCTCTATCTGGACGTGTGTGCCAGCACTCACCGGGGAGGAATTTCTCCTGAATGTGTCTTGTCATTGCGCAACGGTTGCAATCTACCAAGTGTTGGGAGCCTTTGAAAGGAAATCAGACATGAGTGGCACATTGTTGTCGATAAGAGGCGCTCGCTTCTTTTTTTGTACGAGGCCGAGGGCGCTTTGTGAGGGTGACCCGGGCCTGTACTGTAGCAGATTGTAGCCACCTCTTTCCCGCCTGCTGGCTTTCAGCCTTTGAATCGGCTCAGCAAATACAGGCCATCGCCAGGGCTTTGTCAAAGAAACGCTTCTGCCTGAATGAATGCATAACAGCAGAGGTTTGAAAAAAAAAAAAGAAAACAAATCAGGAAAATTTCTTAAAAAGGTTGCTGAAGTTGGGTGCTGCAACTTTTTTAAGCTACAGCCCTCCTAGCAGCTGTCCTGGGTTCAGTATTTGTTTTATTTGTTCACACTCGTCCCCTTCTCTCTCTCTCTCTCTCTCTCTCTCTCTCTCTCTTTGCTATTCTGATCATCATCTCCTACTGATGAGTAAAAGGCCTGCAGCGCCGCAGTAAAAGATGTGTCTATTACAAAAGTGTTCTTATCTGTTAAGCTTTTCTACGTTTTGCCATTTTACAACCACAGTACAAAGTAATAATCTGTTGTACAGCTTTCATTGAAACCATCAGAAGTTTGGTGAACATTTGTTTTCACACCACATGAGTCAGTGCTTTGTGGAATCAGCTTTTACAGCATGTACACCTCCAGGTCTTTTGGGGTTTTTTTTTTCTCTACCAGGTTTACACATATAGAAACTGAAACTTTTGGCCATTGCTACTTGCGAAATGACTCAAATTCAGTCTGGTTGAATGGAGAACATCTGTCAACATCAGTTTTAATGGTGTGTTCAGACCTGAACGTCCAAAATTAGACCAGCATTTGTTACATTTTCAGCTGGTGCAGTTCAGTTTCACTCTGCACTGTGTCAAATGAACCAAGCGCTAATTGAAAAACCTGGCCTTCTTCACGAAATGTAAACAAAAATGGAGTGGCGTAATATTTTAGCGGTTGTAAGATTGCTTTTTTTAATCTTTGACTTTGATCCAGAATGCTCTGCCCTATAATTCACTTATTGGTTTTGGAGGGGGTCTCCGGTCCACTTGCATTCACATAAACAAATCGCACCAGAGTTCACTTGAGCCGAACCGAGACCTGGGTTTTTAGGCGGACCAGAGTTGATTACGCATTCACCCCTCCCCCCCCCCCCCCCACACACTGGACATTCTAAAGAAACAAACTAAAGTTTGATTAAAGTGGATTAAAGAAGGCTGGTGTGAATGCACTCGTAGTCTTCCCACAGATTCATAGTTGAATAAGTTACTTTGACTGGGCCATTCTAACACAAGAATATGCTTTGATTTAAACCCTTGTGTTGTGATTCTCTGCAACATGCTCAAGATATTTTCCAAACTCTGAGAGGTTTGCAGTTCTGCCCAGTGCAGCTTCCTTGTTCCCTCTGAAAATAAGCATTCCCACAACATCATGTTGCTGCCGCCTTGTTTGGTACTTGGGATCTTGCGTTTAGGATGATGTGCACTGTCAATTTTCTGATAAGCCTAGTAATATGTATGGAAGACAAAATGTTTAATTTTTATTTCTTATCTGACATAAGCACCTAATTCCAGATGTCTGCTGCATCACCTATATACAGCTTTATATTTATCTGCAAATTTATATCTCACCTGTGTGTTCCTTGATCCTTATTCAGTAATATGATCAAACAAACCTCACATCGTCGCTTTCCTTTAACTTTATTCTTATCTATATTGGTCAAGCAAATAACAAAATCTCTTTGACATATGGTTGTATCCTGACAAAATGTGTAAAAGTTCAACGGTTTGATTTAAAAACTGTGTTTTTTTTATTTTTTTATTCAGAAACAGAAACACACACACCAGGCAAGGACCAGAGGACACCTACTTTTCAAGCCCCGGTAAAAAAAAAAAAAAAAAAAAAAAATATATATATATATATATATATATATTCTTGATCTCTCTTTTTTTCATTTAATTATATTTGTCTTCCTCATTTGTTAACATGCAACCATCTCCCTGTGGCTCGCAGAGCAATTAAAACCACTAAAGACGTACGTGGATCCACATACGTACGAGGACCCCAATGTAGCCGTCCTCAAGTTTGCCACTGAAATCCACCCGAGCCACATAAGCAAACAGAAAGTCATCGGAGCTGGTGAGTGACAACCCTGCAGAGTTAATCTGCTGTGGGGCTTAGCTTTAAAATCTTGAAAGGCCTTTCCATTTGCACCCCTCTCGTCCCCGAAAATATTCACTGTTTGTACTGCACATTTTCCACAGCTTAACAGGCTAATGGGTGGTTTTTACTTTGCTGAGATTAGGATCTATCTGGCTTTTTTTTTTTTCCTCACCCGGCAAGTTGAGAGATCTTTTTTTTCTGCGGTTAACTCTTGGCGGCGACATCTTTATGTTTTGGCCTGAGATGACATGAACATTGCACAACAGAAATGGCTGCAGACACATAGTTTTGGAAGAACATCACAACACCTTGCTTCTCCGCTCCCATTGAGGATACGTTCATTCAAGTGCGACCACCTTTAGCCTTTGAACCAACGGTCCGTTTGAGCCCCCCTCACCCGCCCCAGCTCCCACGACCAAATGTCCCCTTTCCTTCTCGTGTGACAGCTGATTCCCATGCTCCCACACAACAGGTCGTCAACTATTTACACAATGTTGCTTCTTT
The DNA here is from genome assembly GCF_051168715.1 of Poecilia mexicana. NCBI lineage: Eukaryota > Metazoa > Chordata > Actinopteri > Cyprinodontiformes > Poeciliidae > Poecilia > Poecilia mexicana. Next base: position 8,442,903 of record NW_028263376.1, on the reverse strand, counting down.
CGTTCTTTTCCTCTCTTTCTCTCTCTCTCTCTCTCTCTCTCTTTCTCTCTCTCTCTCTCTCTGTCTCTCTCTTTCTCTCTCTCTCTCTCTCTGTCTCTCTCTCTCTCTCAACACCGAGCCAGAACACACCTCGGTGGGAGCGCCTCAGGCAAAACAGCCGCAGAGACTTCCTTATTTCTTTTTGTTGCTCTGCCAAGCCCTGTGGCTAGAAACTTAAGAGAGCCCATCGCACCAATATATATGCACACATCAAATATCTTTTCTAAATCAGCTGTGCAAATTATCTTTTTTTTTATTTTTATTTTTTTTCCCCCACCTACAGGCGAGTTCGGGGAAGTTTACAGAGGCTCCCTGAAAGCCCCTGGGAAGAAAGAGGTGGCGGTGGCGATAAAGACGCTGAAGCCCGGCTACACGGAGAAGCAGAGGCAGGATTTTCTGAGCGAAGCCTCCATCATGGGACAGTTTTCCCACCAGAACATCATCCGTCTGGAGGGAGTGGTGACCAAATGTGAGGCTTTTTCTCCACTTTATGTTTTTTTTTTTTCTGCATATCTGTTGTAGGTCAGTTTGGGCTTATGGTTTGTTCTGCTTCTGCGCAGTTAAACATGCGATGATCGTGACTGAATTCATGGAGAACGGAGCACTGGATAGATACCTGAGAGTAAGACCGATATGTTCTTCAAGTTGCTTTTTTGACGAATTGTGATTCTTTTTCTCATGTTTTCTGAGAGTATTTACAGTAGTTATGTAAAAAAAAAAAAAGAAAACAAAATAATTCTCTTATTTATTTTGCATCAGGATCATGACGGGGAGTTCTCGTCTCACCAGTTGGTGGGAATGCTGCGTGGCATCGCCGCAGGCATGAAGTACCTTTCTGAAATGAGCTACGTTCACCGTGACCTGGCTGCCCGCAACATCCTGGTCAACACAGCCCTGGAGTGTAAAGTTTCGGACTTTGGCCTTTCCCGGGTGCTTGAGGACGAACCTGAGGGGACCTACACCACCAGCGTAAGCACCTGCTTTGATTTTCTGGGAGCTTTGAGGAGTAAAATTCACTTCAGTTTGGTGTTTTCTTTGGTCTCCATGATGGTGTTTGTTTACGAATGTTTTCTAATAAATCTCAGAGGCTCGCAAATTATAAATAATTTATTGTTATTTATTATAAATGATAAAATAGTTGACTCCTGAGGGCAATTGGTTGCACAATTCACAGAACATCACCTTTCCAGTAGTTTTGTTTTTCCTTTCTGATATCAGTATTTAAATATCTATCGATTATTGTACAAACATCTTCTAGTGTACAAATCATGTAATTACTACAGTAACTACATATAGTAACTTACTCCCCTCTCTGACTCGATGGTTTTCCTTGAACAGGGAGGTAAGATCCCCATCCGCTGGACGGCCCCGGAGGCAATAGCCTACAGGAAGTTCACCTCGGCAAGTGATGTGTGGAGTTTCGGCATTGTCATGTGGGAGGTCATGGCGTTTGGGGAACGGCCTTACTGGGACATGAGCAACCACGAGGTTTGTCTTCATTTCTCAACTCTTTTAGTCGGGACGTCATTGGAAAGATGTAACAATTTACCAAAATAAATAAATAAATAAATAAAATACCATCTGCAGGTGATGAAGGCCATCAATGAGGCGTTCCGGCTGCCAGCGCCCATGGACTGTCCGTCGGCCGTCTACCAGCTGATGCTTCAGTGCTGGCTTCAGGATCGCGCCAAGAGGCCGCGTTTCGGAGACATCGTCAGTCTGCTGGACAAGCTCCTGCGCAGCCCAGACTCACTAAAGACCATCGCAGACTTTGATCCACGGTAAAAAAAAAAAAAAATACCAGGCAAACTGCCTTTAATAGATATCTTTTCTGGTGTGGATTCAGTCCTGAGTGTATGAGGTTCTTTGAAACCAACGTCCTTCAAAAAACTATGAATCAGGATTTTGTCTGAGTTTTAGTTTGTGATGAATAATAAATTTTATTAATATATAAAGAAAATTGGGAATTTATGGAACTACGTGTGAAAATAACACTGAAGTAGTTCAAATTGGGTGAGGCTGCAGAGTATAAAAAGTAAAATCACGGTACACGTGTCCCTTTTGTTTCCGATTCTGTGAGTGAAAGCGTGTTTCTCCTATTAAGACAGAGCAGACACCAAAGACAGTGAGAAAGAACAAAGAGATGTCATCCCCATATCTTAATCACCTCTTACCCCGACTCCCTCAACCGGTTTTTTTTTTTTTTGTTGTTTTGTTTTATCACCAACTGGTTTCCTGCTCAGTAATTACAGACCTCAGTCATCTGTCTCTTGTTGTGGGAAAGCGTGTAAATAATTATCATTAACGTTTAGGTCTGCTCCCTTTCTTTTCCCAGGGTTTCCATCCGCCTGCCCAGCACCAGCGGCTCGGACGGCTCCCCCTTCAGGTCGGTGTCCGAGTGGCTCGAGTCCATCAAGATGAGCCAGTACAGCGAGAACTTCACCCGCGCCGGCGTCGTCACCATGGACCAGGTGCTGCAGATGAAGAATGAGTGAGTGACAACACATTAACTTCAATATGGACTGTGTTCATTTTCTTGACACGCATTAAAAAAAAACAAATAAATGAATAAAAAACAAACATAGAAACAGAAAGTAAGGTACTTATATGTTTGTTTTTATTAGTTAAAACTGCAGTATCTAACTTTAATTAAAAAAAAAAGTTTTCAGTATTTCTTTAAATCATCATTACATTGTAACACTGTACTACAAGAAAAATAATTTATGAAACAATGAGCTCCTCTGTCGTCTCCCAGTGCTCTCGCTGGCAGACACACACCACTCAGTCAGAAACAACCAATCAGAGCCAGGAGGAGGGTTTTAGTGCTGTCAATCATATCCTTCCACCTTTGCTCTTTGCTAAGCTAAAGCTGGTTCACCACAACATTGCCTGCCACAAATTCTAAGGCTAGCTTAGGTTACCCATCTGTAACAGTGGATAAACTTTGTTTTCCACCATTAGCACATTGAGCAGCGCACAGGAGCTTGATTGACAGCGCTAAGACCCTCCTCTTGGCTCTGATTGGTTGTTTTTGACTGAGTAGTGTATTTCTGCAGACCACAATAGCAGCTCAGGAATTGGAGGTACTTTTCACAGATAATCTGTCTCATGGCATACTGTCACAACATGGTGACATTTTAATAAATATGGAAAAAAACAACAACATATTTTTATTAAAGTCACAAACTGGAGTTTTAAGGAATCTGATCAGCTTAATCATTCAGGTGTGATTAACCTAACTGACCACTAAACACTATTTTTAAACTGTTTGCAGCTTGAGGAAAATTTCAAATGGAAAATCTAACGGAGTGAAGGAGCGGTGGGCACATTTTGTGGTGGAGTTGTGGTTTCTGTTGCTCTTATTCAGCTGCGCTCTCTCCATTCTCATCCTGCCCTCAGCCCAGACACACATAGGCCAGCACTTTTGCCAGAGCCCTTAAAAACCACCAGTTTTGCTTGTTTGGGTCAGGAACCTTTTGTGGCTTCTCCAACATTAAAGGAGAGCGGCATAGACTACAGCCAAGTGGAAAAAGATCGACTTGAAGCTGAAATAGACGGATTTGATCCGAAAGCCTAAAAGGAGACTGAAGAAGTTGGCTTGTGTGCCCCCTAAAGTTTTCACAGCGCAGTTTAAGGGAATTACACCTTCCATGGTGTGTAGGAGTCCTGTAGGAGGCAATTTACCCAAACAGGCGCAACCGTTGGTGGGTGGGGGGGAGTCTATGGTAAAACACATAATTTAAGGTTCCTTTTGAAGAATAATGAAGGCCAGAGAGTTTCTAACCACATAGCTAAAAAGAAGCCACCTTTTTTTTTTTTGCCATTGCACGTGCTTAGGTTTGTAACCATGAGAACAAGACAGGATGAGGTTTAAAAAAATCCCAAACTGTGTTATAAAGAATGTAGGAGCGCTGTAGAAAATCCCAGGGCAGGTTTGACTAGTTTATAATTTTAGAATTTCATGCTTGCCTTGTTCTAAGGTGGTCCTACTACCGATTGTTTTCATAAATTAGGCTTTTCATATGTCACATTTGATTAATTAATTGCATACAAAATTAAAAATGATCAATTACTCACATTTTTTTTTTTTTTTTTTTACATAAATAAGTCAGAATGTTTAAATTGTGTTTCTGGTACGTCTGTAAATCTGACATGCAAACAACATCCTCAAAGAAAGCTGCTTTTCTTGTTTTCTGCAAAAAATGATTTGATGGGACGTTAAAAAGACTGCTGTTGTGGGCAAAAAGGAGTTAGCCCATTGGCTAAGCTATTAACCATAAAATAGCATCTCAATGCAAAACATGTTGCTAGGTTGTTGCTAATGCTAACTTTCCTGCAGTTGGTTAGTGCTTACAAAATGCAAACCACTAGCTCACTGCTGCGCTAGCAGCTCCTAACCCACAGCGGACCCTGCCGTAACTCGCAGAGGCTTGTTACCATGGCTACCGTTGACGTCAGTGAGATATTTTCTGCAATGTTAGGTTGTTTCTCTGTCATTATCATAGCTGCAGCACAATGGCAACTTTGAACTTGTATGCTCAAGGTTGGTGTGAGCAGCATGTACACAGACATGACTGACAGCACCATCCTACTGGCTCTGATTCTCTGTGCTTTTCTGCAGATGGCTATAGGTCCACAGGTTTCACCCAGAAAAATGTTATTATTGAGACAAATATGAAAACCTGTATCATTCTTACTCTTCTCAATAAGCAGTAGTTATTACCTCTTGTTGCTCTGTCCTCCCAAAGCACTAGTAGGAGGGTCGGTTCATAGATAGAGCGTCCAACTTAAAACACAGAGCCTCGTATCCCGGGCTCGTAATATCCGACTGGATGATACTTTGGGATACAAATGAAAAATTAAACAAAAAATGTAAAAATGCTATTTGTCGTGACATCTCGTGCCATGCAAATTTTATTAAGCTCCAAACATACATGTAACTAACTCTCCTGATCCTCGGGAAGACATCTGCACCACAAAGCCGAGACGAGCCCTTTTGAAGTGCTTGTCGTGCAGCATGGTGTGATTTCTTGTTTCCATCTCGGGGCATCTGGTAGCACTCTCTGGAAACCACCAGTCATTTACGATCCACCCTCTGCTTCCCAGACAAAGTGATTCATGGTCAACGGGGAGAATCCTCGTTAAGTAATTAAAGCTGTAATTAAGGCTTTGACTCCGGGCTGGTGTTTATGCAGGGCTTTTTGCAGGATTCGCATGTGTGTCTCTTTGCAAAGTGAAACCCCCGCTAATGCTCGTTTTATTGTGGAAGATGAGTTACACCTTTTGGCAGAGCGAACTTGGAATGCACCCCACCTAGCTGGACCGATTTAAAAGTTCAACCTGAACGCGTTCAACTCTAGGCTGGCATTTCATCACCTTAAATGAGTCTGTGATTACTCCAAGACTTTGGGAGGCTGGAAGGATGCATGTGGAAACTGTTGGAACGAGGCCAGGGTGCAAATATGTGCGCAGCTCTTCTTCAACACCGCTCTGTCTCTCCTCCACAGGGACATTAAGAACATCGGCGTGCGACTGCCCGGCCATTTGAAGAGGATAGCTTACAGCATCTTGGGCTTGAAGGACCAGACCAGCACCCTGAGCGTGTTTGCTGTGTGATCCTCCGAATGAAAGGGATGTGAAATTGGACACAGGCAACCCTTTGAACTCCCCGGCCAAGCTGGAGCGATCTGCGGGGAACGGCACCCAAACGGCAGAACTAGGAGAGAAATGTGCCAAGCTTTTGGGCCAAATCAATCAGACTAATTTACTGTACCTTGTAGAGTTCTTCTTCTTTTTTTTTTTTTTTTTTTTTTTTTTTTTTTTTTTTTTTACCCACAGGGAAACGGAGCACATACCTTCAACAGATGTGTAATGTAGACTTTTGATATTTAAATAGCTATTTTTGTACTATAGTTGTCTTCCGTACGGATGCGATTCGTCGCTCATTCACTTTCGTCCGTTTTCCATTCCTGCTTCAGCTTTATGAAATTGCACCCTGAGTTTGTTACGAAATGAACAGGGAGAACGTTTGTAAGAGCAGCAGAGTCCAGTCAGAGTTCAGATTATGAGTCTCTCACTGATTGGCTCTCAGGAGGATGAAATGAGTTTGAGCTAATCCAGATTTAGGGTTAAAAAAATTAAAACAGGTTGTGAATGTTTCTGCTGGTTCTGTGCAGAAATTAAGCTATGATCTTATGGGTGGTGTTTATATACAAAAAAACAAAACAAAAAAAAAAAAAACCCAGGATGATTAGGTACTTTTTTTTTCTTTTTACAAAGTAAGTTTTTTTTTATTATTATTCCTCTTTTGCAATGAACTGTTACATAAAAACATCAACAAAAACATTTTTATAAGAATCATATAATGTAGCACTTGGAGCGAGTCTCATATTTGTCACATGATTGTAAACATAAACGGGCATTTACAACCTAAAACGGACGAGCTATTTGTGTCCTGAACCATTTTGCATTTTGCCTCTTTTTGTCGGGATTTCGTGCAACAGACCAACACAGTGCTTTGTAGTGGAAGGCAAATATTAAAAAATAAATAAATAAATAAAAGTCATTCCCACAGCATGGCGCTGCCACCTCCATGTTTCATGAGGAAAAATTTTGTATCTGTGCCTGAAATGTTTTGTTTTTTTGTGGTGCCATTGCGACCCGATAGTGCCTACTTTGACCTGACTACCGAGTTCCTTACATTGTTTGGGGATAAACTGCAAACAGTATTTTATATGACTATCTGGCTGCAAGTGGTTTTGACTTGCCACACTTCCATTAGAGCAAGATTTTAATGTGTCTGGTAAAAGCTGTCATGTCAACAGATTCTCCTCTCTGGGAGTTGGAGCTCTGCTGTTGGGTTTCCATCCCATTTTGTTTTACGGCCTCATCTCGCTTTAAACCTGGCTCTAACTTCAGCCCAGGCCTGTTTGGTTTGGTCCGAGTCAAGTCGAGTTCATTTGTTTTCCACATTTCAGCAACAAAAGCAGCTCAAAGTGTTTTACACCATAGAAACTTACGCAGCTGATTATGAAACAGGCAATAAAATGTTACACTTTGCCATCATCCACATCATGAAGCAAATGTACATTAAACATACTAATCAATGTTCCAGATCGGAGGCAGCTCTTGACAGGTCGGTTTTTGGCTTCGATTTAAAGAAGCTCATTGCTGTTTGCGGTGCCGTTGGCTGGATTTTATTTAGAAACATCAGAGTAAAAGGGGGCTCAAAGAGTTTTAAAACTTTCTGTTGTTCTTCCATTTTGCGATGATGTACTGCTTTGTGTTGGTCTGTCACGTAAAAAAAATCCCAACCAAATACTTGTGATTTTGTGTTTTGTAATTTGCAAAAATGTGAAAAAGTCCAAGGGTATTAATCACAAGGCACTGTATGTGAAAGTTGAGACTTTTTCGTAATTGAAACAAGCGGGAATTCTGCAAAACTTCTCAAAAAAATAAGTGAGTCGAGAAAAATACTCAGCAAAAAAAAAAAAAAAAATCACTGGTGAGAGATCTCGGCTATAGTCTTTTTTTTTTTTTTTTTTTTGCAGTTTTACCATTTTCCAAGCGTCCTTATTAACATTCAATCACATTTTGAGTGAGTTATTTTCAGATTTAAATGAAATGCTATATGAATGAGCTGCTCGACTCGTTCCAGACGTTTTAAAGTGCCTGTTTGTGGAAGATGAACCGGTCTGCCTCCTCTTTACATGAAGCGGCTCTTCTGTGTAGCAGTTTGTAGTTGAAACCCCCCCAGTGCTCTTAATCCATGACTGCAAATCTTGTGTGTTACTGATGTACACCTTCTTTTACTTGAATTTGTATCTTGTCGTTAAATGAGTGATTCTGTTGTAGCTCACCAACAAATGGGATTTTTTTTTTTTTTTTTTTTTTAAAGGGATGTATTTTTTGTTAATATCTGGGTTTATTGGTTGGAGTTGCATTTTGTAAATTTTGTACAATATCCAGTATCAATCATATTTTCAGACTGCTTTTATTTTGTGTGTGTGTGTGTGCGCGCGCGAGTTTTTTTTTTTTTTGTTCTACGCTCATGACTTCCCAAAACTTCCTTCATCTATGAGCAAACCCCTCCTTCCTTTGCAAATTCTTCCTTTTTTGTCTGCTGTTTTATTCTGTATTTAATAGTGTATTTATTTTTGAACTGTTATTTATTTATCCTGATAAACACTGAGCTGGGTTTGTAATTGGAGGTTGCTCATTAAGCCTTAATTAAAAGAAAGAAAAACACAAACAAAGCCATTTCCCTCCATTTTTTTTCCATTTCTGATCTGTTCATGCCTGTGATTGCATTCTTGGCGAATAAATAAAGTCTTAAGCTGAATTCATCAAAGGCTGTTGTATAACTGTTTGACTGCAGGGCGGACTAAAGGCTTGTTTGTTGTATTCACGGTGCCAGGATGTTTATGCTTCCACCTAGACTTGCGTACAACACAGCTGAGTGATTTTAACTCGGAAGACGGAATCTGATGTAAACATGCGAGCGCTTCGTTACGTCCTGAAAATGAAACAATCTCACCAGGCAGTTTCACACAGGCGTCCAGACAGATGACGTGTGCAGCGGCTCCGGCAGCAGCTACTGCTGCTGCTGCAGCTGCAACCGGTTTGAATGGTCTGACATTAACAGCAAAATATTTCAATAAGTAGCACTAAAAACTTGTATTTCAATTCATTATTCAAAATATGTCATTAATGTGTTGGTGATTAGTGTGGATTTGCTGAGAAACTGATCTTTTTACTTTGAAAATGAGCAAAAAACAAAAAGATTTGCTCTTCAAAGCCCTTTAATGAAGTCTGGAACACACTTACTTAAATTGATACTTAAAATATATATTTAAAAAAAAAAACCAGGTAATCTTATAAAAAAACTTATGTTTTGACAAATACAATTTTCATTTTGTGGGGGAAATGTTTTTTCTCGTTGCTGTTTCATCTGTATTGTACAGTATAGAATGTTATTCAAAATAATTTATGAAACATGAGAGTTAAATATTTTAAATATAAGATTTATTTTTGAAAGGTTTCCTTGAACGAGAGGTGACCACCTTATTCTCGGGGTTTATGGAGCAGTATGGCCTGTGTATTGCGCCCAGTGACGCTTATGGACTTATGACCGTTTTTCATATTTCTACTTCCTCTTCTGCTCTGCAGTGAGAGGTTTGACTCACAGAGCGACCCACCAGGTCAGGTCTGCACCTTTACAGTTAACAATATTCACCCCACTGTTGCCAACTTATCGACTTTCTTGCTATATTTAGCGACATTTCAGACAAAAAACATTCATATCAGCCAAAATCAAAATGGGCAGGTCAGACTTTTTAAAGATCAGTGACCAGGGATCGGCCAGAAAAATGCAATCAGTGCAGCCCTACACACATATTCATGACATCCTTTGATTAAATAAATTTCTCTTAAGCGTAACTCCAATAGCTAAACATTTAATTTATATTATGAGTCTTTTTATTTTATTTAGAAGTTGATATAAAAATAATTGTTTTAGCCACAAAATGATTATGCTCAGCAGCAAACACATCCCCAACTACAGCATAGAGTGATAGGTATTTTCTCAACCTACATGAAAGAACTCCAGACAATGTTACTTAGTTTTCAACCAAATTCTTGTGAGAATTGAGAAAACACAGAAAACCCTGGCATTTCTGCTTGTCCGGTAGAAGCCAGTCTGGCTTCCGCCAGCAGTTTACCATGCATTCTGCCATCCTGCTGCAGAACCTGCCTTTTTATTATCAGGGAAAAGAGAAAAGGTGGGAGGAAGGGCAAGACAGGAGAAACAAACTACTTTTGCACACAGGCAGTTTCATAAACTAGGAGTATTTGGGTAGATAAACAAGCAGCTGTAAAACATAATTCATGGTTAGGGAAAAGCAAGTTTCATGTTTTCACACAGTTAATTCTTTAACATGAGGGTGGAAAGGAAGATGGGGCCTCCTGATAATCATGTTGCAAAGACATTCTTGTGAGTGTAGGAAGACAAAGGTTCCAACCTAACATCAGCTCACACACACAGTAAAAAGATAAAACCCTTTAAATAAGAAACAAACTAACTACTACTGTGAAAGTGATAACACAGACTGTTTCTAACATAGAGTAGCTCATTGATGTAGTAGCTATGAAGCCTGATGTAAAAACATTTTGCTAGACAAAATCAAACATTGAGAAGATTTAATTATTATCAAATGTTATGAAATATGGCATTTTGAAGCCAAAAATAGCTCAGAAATATACAGAACCAAGCAGGAGAATCAGCTTATTTAAAGTTTAAACTCAGTTTCACAAAAACACAAAGACCCGACCATGAATGTTTGGCTGTTGAACTACTGTTCAAACTAATTTTCTGTTAGCAGCTTTACAAATCTTTTTTGTAAACATTACATTACCAAGGCACATTAAAACAAACTTTTATCTTGTTTTTTTTCTATTCTTCCTCTTGCTTTTCTCCCTCCCTGAAGGATAAGTCCTTTTTTAAGACATTGTTTAACTTCTGACTGGAGCTTTGAACATTTGGATGTGCTCTCAGAAAATTAGAATATTGTGTAAAAGTGCAATATTTCTTGCCAGTCACCTCAGAATATGAAACTCATTAGAATAATCACATGGTTGTGATTATTCTAATAATCACAACCATGTGATAAGACTGACATGACACTGTCATAAACATGACATAACATCTGTCATGAACATAAAGAAGTCTTTATGAATGTTTATGACAGTTGTCACGAAGTGTCATTCGGTAAATAATGACATTTTTAATGCAAAGTTGCTCCAAAAGTTGCATTAAAAGTCCATTAAAAGTGCCAGCTTTGCATGATTTTGTAAATTATGATAATTTAATGCAAAGTTGGCACGTACTCCATCGAAAACAAACAGGGTTGGAATCCACAACACACCAATATGTCTTCTGTCTCCGGATACAGTTTCATGTTGATTAGGTCAAATGAGTTAGATAGCGACAGTTCACACTAAAACATGACAGTTCCTGTTCTCAGGGGGCTTGGCCTAAGTGATGTCATCATTTAACCATTGGGTATTGTAGGGGATGCGATGATGTTCAATCACTGAAAGTTTGGTGCCTCTGTGCATTTTTGTGTAGGAGTTATAACAGTTCGCAGTTTCATGGCGAATAGGTGAACTTTGACCCCAGGAAACCCCCCTTTAGCAAGCACGAAAACGCAAACCTTTGATAACTTTTAATCGGCCATGCCTTATGAACGATCTGACGGAGTATTTTCCTTTTGTTATCGGCTCTAAAGGTTAAAGCTGATTGATCGAAATCCCTAGGAGGAGTTCGATCAAATATGAAGGCTGTAAATGGCCGAAATGGGGTCAAAATTGGAACTTCAATCCAAAATGGCAGACTTTCTGTCATACTTGCACTATGACATTAATTGTAAATTCTGAGCATCTTGGGGAGCTCTACAAGTGTACCAAATTTTATGTCTTTACGATGAAGTAAGTTAATAGGAAAGGGTCTTCCGAAAGCTCAGAGGTGGTGCCGTTGAGCAGTTTCTTTTGTGATTTTTGCTTTGACCTTAAAATAATTAAAATTTTACACGGGCTCTATATGTCCGCCAAGTTTAGTGAGTTTTTGAATACGATAAAGCCTCCAAAAAGCCAATTCATTTGGCCCACGAATCATAATAATAAACAGCACGATTACAATAGACCTTCGCAGCGCTTTCGCTGCTCGGGCCTAATAATGTTGTGGCACATGCACTAATCTAAGTCCAAATTAATCCTCACTGGTTGAGACCACTTAGAGATTTAAAACTTAAGAAATTTACAATCAGTTATTATTTAAAAAAGTCATTGAGGTTACACAAAGTGTGATATTGAAGCCCACATGAAGGAATGTGTCAACGAAGAGTATGTTGAAGTGTGTCATGTTTGAAGTAAATCAGATACTTTAAACAGATTTCTCATGAAATCAGAGATAACCGCCACGTCCTTAAGGAAGAGATCCAGAGAATCTGATCTAGAGATGGATTTGTTTGCGAACTCTCTGACTCAGCCTCGTCTTCATCTGCTCGACTCGTGCTTCTTGTCCCGTCGGTATTTTCTTACCGGGTTCCCAGGCCTTTTTAAAACTGTCTCAGTGAGAAGCCCCTTTCAGAACTGGCGGATCTCCAGAACCGGTGACTAATTTAACTGGAACATTTTCAATTGTAAACCCGGCATATAAACAGGATTTATTTAAGGCGTTGTTTTCAGGTACGGATGAGTCATGGAGCATAAAGCCCGATGGTCTATTGTGACTAATGCTGCTTTTTTAATTTAAAGGGTTAAAAGTCATGCCAGAACACATCGCAGCTATTTATCCTTATGTAAGATTGTGTTTGCTCTTGTAGCAGCTACATGGGGGACGTGAGGCGTTTATTTTCTAAATAATCCAAAAGGAATGCATCTGTTTGAGTGTGTGTGAATAGGAGACGGAAGGTTTTGAAAGAGGATTACATTTTTTGCGTGTTGGGTTGCCTTTCCTTTGCTGTAAGATGAAGTCCTTTCTGTTTCCTTCACGTCTTGTTAAAATAGCCAAGAAATGACTCAATACTGGCTGCAAAGATTAATTTAATTCATCCAAATAATCTTTGACAAACTACTTCTTATCATTCAGAAGCATTGCTCTCAGGTTTGCAGGAAAACAAATTTAAAACTATTGTCACAAAAAAAAAAAAAAATATATATATATATATGTATGTATATATATATGTCTGGCAGAGTGATGCTGCTTTAGCTTTTTTTTTTTCTTTTTTTTTTTTTTTTGCATGCTTCCAGCACATGGCTCACTGGATGGATGGACTTCTTATCACTACAAGCTACTAATAATCACAAATATTTAAGCAAGTCAGAAATGCTGAATGTTGGAAACTGCGGATCACCCTTACAATAAAACAAACATATCTTCCTTTTGTTATGAGTGCATTTTCACAATATGTAATAAACAAGAAAAAGTTGCAGAAGATAAGCATATGCAGGACTATGCAAGGAGATGTGAAGAAGACATCTCCTTGTTAAAATTTTATTTTGCTTTGAGAGAAATTAGATTATGACATTTTATATGTAAGCAAAATTTTACTATGTCAGGCTATTGTTTTTTTTGTTTTGTTTTAGCTCAGTTAAATTCAAAAGTACTTGGGAAATTTAATGTTGTGGCAACTCATATACAACTCTCTCTTCAAAGAGTTGTTGTAGATCCTAATGGCTGTGGGGAGGGAGGAACTCCTGCTGCGGTCTTTATTACAGTGTCTGTGAAGAAGCCTCACACTGAAGAGACTGTGACTGTCTGATGAAGACTCCATAATGTCCTTCATTTTATAAGGAATCTTCTTCCAGACGTCCCAGAACAGAACAGCTTTTGTTTTTCTGTAGTCATTGACTCTGACGCTGCAAACACAACAGACGGTGGCAAAAGAGATTGCACTCTCCACAACAGACGTACAGAAGATCTGCTGCAAACACTGAAAAACATAAAGCGAAGTTTACTCTGTCCCTTCTTATGCAATATGTTGACCATGTCTACATATTGCATGGTCAACATATTGCATAATGGAGCATTCCAGGAGCAGGAAGTAAGGTGTAATGATTCAACCCAAAACTCAGGAAGAGCAATAAGACATTCCCCGACAAGCTACAAAGCGCGACGTAATCGACAGATTCTCCTTTGTGGCTGCTCTCTAGCCAGGCTCTGCAGAGCAAACAAGAAGCTGAGTTGCTTGTTAAACAAACTGGGAACATTCCAGGAGCAGGAAGTAAGAGATAACACAGGTGGTTTCCCAGGAACTCCTCCTCAGTGAATTGGACCACGGGAAACCTGCAACTTTGGACATCTTAACTGCAAAGGAAAACCAGATTGTCCATTTACTGGGGATGATTGCTTCACCCACAGGAAGACTCTACTCGTGGAAAACTGGAAATGATGGTGCAACTGCATGGAAAAACTCTGGCAATGGGGTAAGTCAAAGAGCAAAACATAGGAGCATCAATGATTACAATGTCCACAATTCAATATTCGATGGTCACAGAAAAAAATCCAAGTCAGCAACACAGCAGGCAGACAAGGCAGAACAAATCCAGAATCTGAAGGGAACGGGTAGATGAAGCAAAGTTTAGCTAGAAGTGATGGTCAGGATGCAGAAAACAGGTCAGGTACACAATCACGAACATTGACTTGGAACTAGAGTTTAGATTTATGGCCCAAAATTCAGGCCAGGATTGTTTGCTCAATGGTCAGGTTGGGTTGGGCCGGGGCTCCTGTGGCAGGTTTAACAAGCCTGCAATACATACAATACAGAGAAAACCACACAAGAACGCACAACATAAAGGTGTGGTTAATGTAATTAACCTACTTATAGGTAGACTAAGTACTCCTTCACTATACCTATTATAAGTAGTGAGTGGAGGAGTAGACAGTTTAATCCGTCGAGGAAATAAAGAAAGTAAGCAGGGTTACCACAAAACGGAGCTGGAAGACGTTAAACAAAAAGCTAAAAGCTGGTGAAGTTACACTGCTTACTTAAATGGTGGCGTAACAAAGAAGGCAATATATATATATATATAAAATGATATGTCAGGTTTACTTTGGGCCTGTAAATAAAGTTGATCAGTCAAGTCGGATCAGGATGCCAATGGGCTCAGGCCAGGTTGTGTTGGGTTGGTTTTAGACCCAATCTAAACTCTACTTGGAACTACTTCAGGTTTGAGACACGGACGATGACAGCAGTGAGTACAGAGCAGGAGTTTACACAGGCAGCAGCACAGAAGGCAGCAATCAGCAGCTAGCAGGAGCGGGAGGGGCAGAGCAAAGGTGCAACATGAAACACGACAGGAACAAGGAAGTCATGTCATGGGGTAGGTATGCTTCTCATGTCACTGAACCGCTGAAACCCATGGAAGTTACAGATTTTACTCCAAACCCCTGACAGGAATGTAGTACGTCAGCCAACATGTTAGCATCATCTGCTTTACTGGCACTGAGTTTAATTTCATATTTCAAGAATCACACTTGCTGGGAGCGCAGATAAAATGGAACTCCACAGGAATCCAGCAGGTTTGTACATGCCACGCTCTCCTTCCTGTCTTTACCTTGACTCAGTCTGGTGGCCTTATCACCCAACCCCCGGCACGCCCCGTGACCTCCTGACAGGGAAATCTCTGCTGCCTTGTGTTCTGAATAATCATAAACTCTGACAGATTGGTGCGACTTACCCAGCCTTCAACGAATGTCTCTAGATAAGAGCTGCACGCTACAAGGAGGATCGGCAACATGGAAGGATTGAACCAATCGGCTACGTGTTGCAAGGAAACACGGCCTTTGCATGGGAACTTGTTGGATTTGCCACTGAGTGTCTTGTGAGCCTTCGTCCTTGACTTCCAGCTGGCTGTGTGTGTGTGTGTGTGTGTGTGTGTGTGTGTGTGTGCGTGTGGTGTGTGTGTGTGTGTGTGTGTGTGTGTGTGTGTGTGTGTGTGTTCTTGCCTCTGTTAAACCAATAGGATGCCCAGAAATAGTCCTGGCTTTATGTGGCGACTGTAAACTGAGAAAGCCTTCCACTATTTTCCATCTCCAACCATCCATTGCTCTTAATGTTTCACAGCACGTGCATTTTTTTTACCCTCCTCTTCCATCCACGATGGAAAAACAGGAGCAGCGCAGTTCAACTGATGATTGGCCCTGTTAGGATTTATGCAAATCCCCATCCGAGTGCATCAAAGCGGAGTTTGGTTTACGTCCGTGTCTTTGCCCTGTAATGGGATTATCCTCGCTCCACAGAGGCTCAATGTGTGGAAGTTTGCGTCTTGTCATTAGTACTGTAAATGACAGAGGAACACGGGGAGGCAGAGAGAAAGAGCAGGAGGGGAGATGGAAGTCTGGTGATGATGGTGGAAGTAGGGAGAGAGAGAGAGAGAGAGAGGGGGGGGGGTTAGCTGGAGATTTGAGCCATACCAGAGCTTTACAGCAGGCCACAATAGCATGTGTGGTGATTGTGTTGAAGGCTTGGCGTCCGGGGCCGAGCTTCCCCCTCTGTAGACCGTTGTATGTGGGGGCCCGCGGCTTTTCCCTCCTTCTTGTGGCCTGTTAGATGTCTTTGTTCCCCATGGCGGAGGCCAATTGAGAGAAGAAATAAGGGAAAAGGGAAAACATTACCACAGCATCGCTCGTGTATGACCTCTCCCTACACCCCTGCCCTTGGGTGTTTTTAAAAAATTTTTTTTTTTTTTTTTTACATGTTTTATTCTTTTCTATGTTATGTCCTTTTGGCAACCCTCAGTGTCACGCGCGGGTCTACGAACTGGCAAAAGCTCAGGAATCTACATCCTTGCTAATTTTAGCGTTGGGTTCCTGACCAGAAAACACATCCTCCAATTTCTGTCTATATCGGTCCTCCTGCATGCGTCTTTCCGTTCCCGTCTCTCTCGCAAGCAGCCCGAGGCCTTTTTCTTTTTTTCTTTTTTTTTTGTCTTTTGCAGATTATTCTGCGAACTCACTCTCCTCCGAGACCCTTCATTTTCTGAATTTCACCGTATTCTCGAGGCACGACTTTCTTTCTACGTCCTGATCTGAGAACCCGAGAGGCAGCCGTAAGCTCCTCTCCAGGCCCTGGTCTGTAAAAAAGCAAAACAAACTGAAGCCGTACTGTAATAAACTTCTCAAATAATATAATAGGGAGAAAAAATAATCATTCCCAGCATCAGGCACTTCCCTCAGCGTGCTTGCCGAGAGCTGTTTGATGTCACCACAGACGACATGAGGGGGAGCGGAGAGCCGTAACACAAGCTGCTGTTGACACAAGCTTTGTCTCCCTGCAGACACTTTGTATATTTTAAAAGCGTCCGCCTAACTCGCTCCATATTATTGCTGATGTCACCCGACGCTTTAAAAGTCCCACAGACACCGCCACACAGGAAACGGCTCGGAGTGACGCTCAGGTTCTCCGGAGGCTTCGAACAAGAAGATTATCGGCGGGTTTCTGTTCGAGTTATCTTCGTTAAACGACCTCAAAGAGCTGGAAGTCTTTACAAATCACCAGGAATGCTGTGTTGAAGGAAATAAATATGCAAGAAATTGAATTAAACTATTTAAGAGAAAAATATTTCCTGTTGAAAATGAGAAATGTTCATATATCAAAAAGGAAATGTAACAAAAAGAAGGCACCTTAAGTCATTAAAAAGGGACTGAGCCTTCAAAATGGAAAACATTAGAGAACATATAATTCAGATGAGTCAAATGCAGGTGGATCAAGAAAATAACTGCTCGCCTAAAGTTGTTTAGGTTGATAATTAAAAATTGAAACAATTGGGAACTTTGAACATCAAGGCTGGACAACAACAACACATTTAGGCACCATGTACTGCCAGAATGATGTAAGGCTAAAAAAATCTAGAAAGATTTTTTTAGCCTTAAAAAAGGCTAAAAAAAATATATATATATACATATATATATGTATATATATATACATATATATATATGTATATATATACATATATATATTAAGGTGTATATATGTATACACCTTAATACATATATTAAGGTGTATATTAACACCTTAATATACAATTTGAATGTTTTTGGTTTTTGTTTTGAACAAACATGTAATAAATTTGATTCAACATTTGATTTTCCTGTGTGAAGTTTTTTCTTTCTTTCTTCTTTTGAAGAAAAAGTAAAAAGATGTACATGTTTTACTTTTCCTATTTGAACTAAACATAGATTTGGATTTTATATTGTATTGGGGAAAAAAGAAAAGTAAAAGCAGAAAGGTGAAAAAAAAAGAAATACAAAAAAAAGAACAAAAATATTAAACAAACATAACAAAGAAAAAAAATGAATAAATGAATCAGAAAATTACACAAAAATAAAATGAGAAAAACAGAATATTGGCAAAAAAGAAGCAAAAGGGAAGACGAAAGAGGAAAAAAAAACAAACATTAGAAATCTTTGGGTACCTGATTCGATTTTTGTCTGGCAGAATCACAACAACAACAAAAAGAAAAATGACTAATTATGCACATGGATTTTGTATTTTCTTTTACTTTGAACATTTTATGTTTCAACTGTAGTTGAAAAATAGAAAAACCAAGAAAAAAGGAACAATGAAGTAATTTACAAAAAGGAAAAACAAAACCAAAAGAGAAAAGGGAAAAAGAAACAAAAAAAGGACAAAAGCTAAAACAAGGAAACCATTTAATCACAGGACTCCCATGGCTACCTGCAGACATTTTGAAAGTCTTAATCTGACGTTTCTAACACATCTATATTTTTTTGAGGAAGATGTGTGAGTAAATGACAGACATTGAGAGGTTTGAAAGCTTGAGACATAATCCAAGACAGAAATGGAGGGCCAAAAATGTGTCAGAACTGAAAACCAATGAAAAGACAGATCCTCCAGCAGCAGAACAAAGATAACAAAGACAAGGAAAACAAACATATCTATTTTGCACTGAAATGTCTAAATACCTACTTGCTGGCTGAGACGGTTGAGTGACAACTTTCTGTCTGTATAAACAGATCAGTAGCTCGACTCTGTTCCTGTGAGAAGTTCATTGCTCCAGTGTTAAAACAAGAAGTCTCTGAGGAAAAAAAGAATTATTGTCGACAATTTGTGTGATTAATACTTGGGCTTTTGTCACTCACATAAAGCGCACAAGTCCACTGCAGCCTTGATTTTTTTTTTTTTTTTTTTAGACGTCACCACAAATGTCTGCGGCAGAAAGTGACTTTCTGCAGATGCTACCTGGCGAGCGGCTCTGGAACCGAGTCCAGGAAACGTGTGAATGGTCCATTGTGTGAGCAAAGCAGGTCGCGCTCTGGAGAGCTGACAGAGAGGGATTGAACCTCTTGATGATGATGAAGTTCTTTACCGTCTGCCTTTGTTTTACTTTCCACTTTGTTTGTCAGGGAAGCATAAACATGTACAAAGAGAATAACAGTGATCATCATAGATGAATTGGTGGCCTCCGCCTCCAGGCTCAGCGTACCATAAACACAACTCCGATTTCCACAGCAACTAAATCCAGTTGTGAAAACACATTTTACTCGAAGATGATCCCCCTGCATGCTGCTTGTATGAGCATGCAACTCCTCACAATGTCTTTTTCACAATTTCCTACATGTTTTCATGTGCAGGGGCAGAGTTAGTCTATTTGGGACCTGGGGCAAACACCGTCATGGGCCCATCATTTCCACCAGTTTCAATTTTTTTTTTTGTTAGACTACATGATGTTTATACTCTGTATATTTATTTATTCATTAATTTTCATTTAATGAAAATAAATAATAAATGAACACATATAGATGTAGATGTTAAGGGTCATTTTTGTGTCTTGTAAACTATGAGGAAACTTAAAGGAAACACACTTTCCCCACTCAGTTTCCAACAGACTAGTGGCAGCAGCAGTTATCAAGCGCCTGGTGGAAATGTGAGCTCAGCATAGGAACTACTTCTCAGTCCAACGCTCCTCAGAGTGGTTGCAAACGGCATAATGAGAAGCATTGTTGTGATGACGAGCTGAGGGCAGCGAGAGCTTCTTAAAGAGACAGAGGCCAAATTTCAAGGCATCAAGTAAAGAAGATACATTTCGCTGAAGTCATTTTTGACATATGGCGCATTTTTAATACAGCAGAAAGTAACATAGTTGTTTGATTGTGCTACTATGTGGCTAAAAAAATACGTAATAACATCACTTTTTCAAATTGCTCCAGACCTTTAACCTTCTCTCCAAACCAAATTTGGACCTTCAAACATGACATTTGAGAGTTAAAAAGAAAAAAAAAAACAGACCCAAAACATTTTATTTACTTTTGACCCGCGCTTCGGCTTCAGTGTTAATGTTCCCAAATAAGATCTTGAAGTCACAACAGAGTTTTAACTCCACAAAAACAAAAGACAACAACAACAACAAAATCACTCCCAGCCTTGTTTAATTTTTTTTTTTTAATCTCTGTCTCGCAGCAGGCCGTGTCTCTTTCTCTGCCGCTTTTATGGTTTCTTTCTTCTGCACAGCTATTCTTTGTTTTGCCCCCCTTCCCCACCCATAGTTTCCGCCTGCCTGCATATGTTTTGGAGCCCATTAATCGTCCCCTGCACAACATGCACCCCAGCAGATAATTACAGTCATTAAACCAATTAGGGAGCACATGGAGGGGAGGCCCTGAGGCCTCACACTCCTGTTCTTCTCTAACGGTACAGCCGAGGTGGTCCGCCGAAACTCTGGCAAAACCTTCAAAAAAGAGCAGGGAGTGAATTACTTCAGCCCAGCTTTGGATTAATGCAATTTCCTGTTGGTGTAGCCTTGAAAGACCTTGCCAACTTCGCTGCAGGCCAAGTAACCAGAGCCGTAGGGCAGCAGAAGTTCTATCCCATTTTGAAATTTTTTTTTTTTTTTTTTCCGGGGCGTAGCAGCCACTGAGGTTGGTGTCATCAAAATATGCTCTTCTAAAAGTTAAAGAGGATATTTTGGGGCTCCGGTGTAAAAAAAAAGAGAAAAAAAGAGATCCAAAGTGGCAGGAAAAGGAGGGAAGAGCGGTCAATCTGCAGACAGTGGTTTTCAGCTGAACCGGTCTATCATGTGATTCAAAGCTAATATTATGGTTTTATTGTGCCTGACACAGTGGGAGTTCTGGCAGAGCAGGACCGTAGCACCGTTTACAGGCCATCGTGGCTCCTTAGCTGTGCAGACAGATAAAAGTGAGACTTCCCATCGTCGTCCACATGTGCAGTCAAACCAGGAGATTCTCACACATCCCCCCCCCCAAAAAAAACAAAGACTGATGAAACAGTTTTCTGATTAATACAGAACAGTGAGCGCTTTTACACTCACTGTTCACAAGAATGTGCGAATTTTATTGTTTGTTTTTTATTTATTTTATCTTGTTTCTTTCTCTCTCTGCTCATTATTTCCTCTTTTTTCTTGTATTTATTCATTGTTACATTACTGCAACTTTTCCTCTTGTTTCAGCCTATAATGTCGTCACGTTTCTACGTCATTTTGAGTTTTTTTTTTTTTTTTTTTTTTGCCTGAATCATCTTTTGGGGGAAAAAGATGACTTAGGCCATTATTATAGGAAGGTGACAATGTGGAATGCATGTAACTGCAAGAGACAAAAGACTGCAACTACAGAAAAGTGTCTCTATTATTTTGTTGTTAAAAATGAATAAAAACTGTTTTATTCATTTAAGTTTAAAAATGGAAAAAAAGAAACAGTTTTCTGTTCTATCCCTGCGAAGCAGCACTTGATGCTGCTCTTCTTACCTCTTTGTGGTCGTAAACAGCGGGAGTCATACAGGTGTTCTCTCCTGACTTATTGACGGCATGTAAAAGTGGAAAACGCACAGAAAGAAAAACATATTAAATACTTCACGCTAAGGGTTAGATCATGGGGCCCACCCGGCACTTTCAGCCCCGTCTATATGTGATTTTAGAAAATGGATATGAAATGCGATAGGTTCTTAGCCACAAAGGTCACCCTTGGCCACGGGGAGGTAAAGTTTAAGTTTCTCCTCAATTAAATAAGGAAGCGAGATTCTCTAAAGCTTACTGACAGGTTGAGCCTTGTCAATGTAATCCGCAGACAAAAGAAATATAGAAATGACATTTCTGTGGCTTCAGTGGCTGTTTAATGGCTTTTCAGCACAAAATACTTTCCAAGCAGTTAGGCTAAGCCAGGATTAAATCTCCCCAGATAAAGAAACAAAAGCATCATGTTTGCTTTGGAGACGTGTGTCTGCGTATCCACCATTTATGCATGGAAACTCTTTCTCGCGCTGCCTTGCGTACGTCTTCATAACCCTTGATGTCTTTCGCATTTTCTCACGTTACATCTAAAAGCCGCATTTTCATGAGGTTTTATTTGATAGATTCAGACAAAGTCCTGGGTAACTGTGGAGTGGAAGGGAAACGATCCACTCTTTACTTATTTCTTTTATATAAAGCATTCAGAAAGTCAAGTTCATTTGCATCGCACAAGTCACAAAGAACTTCTCAGAAAAAAAATGGAGGAACAGGAATAGATTCATGACAAACATGTCAAAAGAAGAAAAGTAAGAATGAGAAAAAAAAACTTAAATACTAAAAGCAAAGGCTGTCTGTGGAGCAGTGGCTACTGGCCGTAACGTGGAGTGTGCATGGTCTCCCAGTGACTGCATGGATTCTCTCTGGGTACTCCGACTTCCTGCTACAGATAAAACAAGAAAACTAAATGCTTCTGCCAGGAATGTGGCAGAAGCATTTTGAATGAATGGCAGATATTTAACTGATTCGACTTTATAAATTAGAAACTTGAAATTGGGCCTCTGTCTCTTTAAGAAGCTCCTGCTGACTCTGAGACTCCATCTTCAGGAAGTCATCACTACACTGTTTCTCTATTGGCCCTTTAACAACGTTTTTACCAGAGTTGCACTGAGAAGTAGCTCTTTAATGAGCTCAGCAGATGTGTTTGCTAATTCCCACTGGCTAGTCTGAAGGGGTTGAGTGTGGGAGGTACAGGGGACGGGCGCTGTATGAGGCTCGGTAGTTTGGACACTGCAGGTCCGAGAAGGAGCTGCGGCTTGAAGGGTGCAGCGAGGTTCACCCGGGCGTTTGAACAGCTGAATGGTTGCCGTGGGAGACTAAAGGATTTCTCAAACATGCGTTATTTTTGATGAGGGAATAACATTTTAACATGATGCTTAAAAAAGTCGATTTCACATATAAGTCTGCCAAAGACATATTTCACATATGAATTGATGTTGACTTTCACAACCAAACAAAAACAAACTAAACAGATGAAAAGCAACTGATTAAGCCTTGGCTGTGCTTTACCCTCAATCAGCCGTCTTCCCAGGGCTGATTGCTGCTGACTGTACATTCTGCAGCCTCAGTGCAGCCAAACCCCGTTGAGCTAAATAATGATTCTCCTGGAGTAAGTACATTTTTGTCAGCTCCCGCTCACCAAAGGCAGCAGGTCTGTACAGGGAAATGTCAAGTAGGAAATTTAATGCATGAGGTGGGTCTATAAAAAGCACGGTGGTCTGTCAGCTTGACCTTGTTAACAACACAGAGTTTCTCCCTTCCAGAAAATTAGTTTTCATATTTTGTTTAGACCTGGCCGTCCCTATGCAAACACACAGTGGGGGGGGGGGGGGGGGAACTAAAGTTCCACAGAAGCCAGAGTAAACTTTGTTTGAGATAAGAAAATGGAGGCAATCACATTTGTTTTCCATCAAAACTTGACAGTGGAAGCAGAAAAAAAAATAAAAAAAATGGTGTCTCGTGAAAACTTTGCAGGATCTCGGAGTGATCCAGCGAAGAAAGGCTTCCAGCTCCTGGAGGACCACAGAGATGATTGTTGCTGAATGGTTGTGGCTTCCCACTGAGGAGCATCACAGACTAACGAGGATGCTCAACATTCCTCCCACTGCCTTTTTGGTCCTCGACGGAAAAAATACGACTGACACAACCCCCCCCCCCCCCCCCAAAAAAAAAAAAAAACAGCGTCTGATCAATCTCAAGGTTTATTATACATGACGGGGGCTCTAAAATGACCAGAGACTGAGTCACACAGAACAAATTAAGAGCCATTTCAAAAGTGCACAGGGTGTTAGGACAGAGTGTCCATAAGACAGAACAGGGACACACGGACGCTTCATGATTAGCTGACAGCACTGTGATGGATTGTGCCGGTTTATTCAAAGTGAGAGGCAGTAGTAAACCCAGAGGAGGCTTCTGAACACTTCATTCTGCATTTACTAAATTATTCATAAAACAATTTTCAAAGCAGTTTATTCTTTGTAAGCCTTTCCCCCCAAAAAAAATAAACTTAAACACTGTGCTGAGCTCCTTCAGAAATGTTTGTTTCAACCGTAAAGGAAATCCATTTAAAAGTGCCTTTCAAAGGCACAGTGGCTCTCAAATGTCTTTGAAAGTGAATTTTGTCAGAGCTTCACAGACAGCTCTTGTTAAAGCCTCTACCGATCGAGAAAAGGCATCTATTCTTCAGTTAAACTGAAAACAAACACATTTACAAGAAGGAAAAATGTAAAAATGAAACAGACAAAAAAAAGGTGTAATAACCTGGTAGTGTGAGAACATCCTTGATCAAATGCTTTGTTGGATTCAACTTCCCTAAACACCGAAACATGACCAAAAGTTTGAAACTGGAAAAAAAATGTCTAAAAACTTTGTCTCTGAAAAATAGTTTCAAACAATTGTTTTCAGTTTCAATTTTTTTTTTTCAGTTTTGATTTTTCTTTCTTTTCTTTTGAACAAACTTTATGCCAGTGCCAGAGCATCTGCCCCACTTCCTCTGGACAAAAAGTACCTTTCTGATTTTTCTTTTTTTTTTTTTTCATGTGGGACTTTCTAATTTCAACTTGACCTATTTTTATATTTGATCACCAGCCCCAGAAAATATCAGACCGTACCGTGACATGTTCTCCCAGACGTTACCCTGGACAGGATGTTACATATGAAACGCTGATCTTTCGACACACAGCTCCGCTTTTTAATTTAAACATGTACTGACTGAATTTTCTGCATTCTTTTTAATTACTATTGGAAAAAAATTCTTCATTTTACAATGTCACTGTCCAGTTGTTACTGTGTCGCAATACTGATAATTATTTTATGCTCTTCTGCTGACCAATTCCTTTGTACAATGAGTCTTTTTGTAACTTATTTAGTTGTAGATTTAGTGAAGGATGCAAATTTCAATAAAATCTTGTTAGGACAGTAAAACTGAATTTGTGGTTCATCAGGTTCTCTGCAGTTGAACTTAAACAGACTGAATCCTTAAAATGAATCAAGAAAAGGTTTAAAAGTGTGCACACATATAAAAAACCATATTGTTGCTTTTTAAAAAAACATATACTTCACACATTTGTTTTGCTATACAGTATAATTATAGTTTTGGAAAACATTTCAAAATAATTTATTTTCTCCATGGCAAACAGTCATTTTGTTTACTTAATACCGATGGAGCTCATGCACTTCTACCTTTCTACCAGCAGAGGTCAGACAGATCCTGAGCTTCTCCTCTTCTTCTGTCGATAAGAGCTGCTTCAGCATGAATCGCTGATACATTGAACAGCCTCTCAGACTCAAAGATGGGATTTCACTGGAATGTTTCCAAGCCTGTTCAGATTTCCGTCATAACAATTAGGAAGGCTCTTTGATTCCATGCACAAGCAAAGGGCAAAGGGGTGACTCAGCATGTTCTGGACAATTTTTCATTTAGTCCAGATAGATTTTTCCAGAGTTTCTTGACGGTTTTCCTGGGTTAGGACATATTAGGTTGGATTCTCCCTTTTTTTTTTTGTCTTTTCAAAGATTTCCCCAAAGGAGCACAGTGAATTTTCTGAGGGGACCGGCTTTTCTTAGAGGTTCTCTGGTGTTTTGCAAGTGTGTGCCTAGAGGTTTCACAAACACTCCAGGGATCATTGGTAGCCCACCATAAAGCTTTTTATATCTGTTTACTCTTTCCCATAATGTCTTCAAAGAGTCCCAGATGGCGGCACATTTTCTGAGGGACTTCCACAGAGTCCTGATGAGGTCGTGGGGTTCGCTGAGGTTTCCAGGAACCGAAACGGCATCACATCCAAAGCTGTGTTTACTGGTGCAAAGGGGGGAGGGAGGCTCTTGAAAGACTTGTGATCTCAAGAAAACCAAGAAAACATTTCATCTTTTTTACTTTGGCCGCAGGAAACTGAGAGATTAATCTGCGTAGGTCAACAGAAATATCAAGCATGTTGCCATCAGATAAACTAAATTAACTGTGAAGAGTTTGGCCGTTTATTAATGTTTGCTGTGAGGATGATTTAATCAGATCTAATCTCTGTAATGACTATCAGTTTTTCCGAGGCCTCTTTCATTATTCCCTTCTGTGAGAATTTGCACTTTTCTCCTGATGATTTCTGCTCTGGTCAAGAAAAGGCCTCTGGCTTCGCTTAGAAAGGCAAATTAAACATATCACTCATATCTTTCCAGTAAATTCCTTTAAACAAACAGCCTGTCTGAATGTTGACCAACTTCATCAACTCAGACCTCCAGTATCTAATAAAGCGTTTTCTGTTTCTCCTTTCCGATTTTCCTGGCCAATTACTTTTGGCACAAGCTGCAGAAGCATGGATGTGGTTGCCACGGCAACAGGATTTTCCTTCACCATGGAGGGAAAGGCGCTGTTGCTCAGTGTGACGTCACCATCAGCTACGACGCCAAGATAGGAACCACCAGAGCTGGGAGAGGAATACAGATTGTGTCATTTGTTCTTGTATTAGATGGTATGTCACAATGTATTTGATCCAGATTTAAGTCTAAAGTTGTTGGAGATCCACTTCTGTCTTCAACGCTGCTAAAGTGACTATCAGCTTCATCATGTAGTCATAACACTTTTAAGCTTCAAGTGAAGATTTGCTGACGTGATAAGGAGGCAAGCAATTTGGCAAGTAGAAGTCCTTGTTGATGGAATAGATGTCAAGATGTCTATTTCTTCAATAGTCCAGCGAACTTAGGAGCAAAGGCATAAAAATGAAACAAAAACCT
>NW_028263376.1:7766320-7858820 GCF_051168715.1 Poecilia mexicana | reverse complement strand
TCTGCTTTGCAGTGCTGGAGTGATTGGTGAGGGATCTTTCTCTCTTCAGTTCTTTATGTTTGAAGTTGAATCGGATAGAAATGTTCTTAGGATCTCAGCGTTAATTACTCATCTCTTCAGGGATCCGTGCCTATGAGCAGCTAGGCCAGAGAGCTTTTGGTCATCCAGGAAAGATCCTAGCGGCTGTCATCATAACACTCCACAACATTGGGGGTAAGACCATGGAAAGTGTATGATCAGTTGCAACACCTATGGCAAGTATGGCGTTACATTATGTCATATGAGAATGTGGTTAACTATGTTTGTCTTTAACTGCAGCCATGTCCAGCTACTTATTCATTGTAAAATCTGAGTTACCATTGGTCATTCAAGCCTTTCTTGGACAAACATCTATCACTGAGTGAGTATTGAGCCAAAGAGATTTTTAATGGCGGTTTGACAATTTTAAGGAAGGTGATTGCCCCTCTTTTCACTTGGCATGAGCCGGGAGAATGCAAATCTGCAGATTGATTGCTGCAGACTATGCAAGCGACAGTAGCAACAACAAAGCGTAAGAAGTAGGAAAAAAAGCAGAAGAAAGCTACAGTCATATATGGTAGAAATCTTTGGCTGAATAGTAAAATTCAGCCAAAGATATAGCATAATTCGACAGAAGCAGAACTATATAGAAAACCTGAAATATTTGAAAAAGTTAATTAGTAAAATGTTAGAAAAGAAGCAGGACATTTTGATATTTGATTTATCTGCGTAAAGGTAGACAAGCAGAATGCTGAGACGTAGATATAAACAGAGCACAAGAGCAAAACACACTGAAGAACCAGCTAGCAGAGTTATCGCCCATGCTAAGGTTGAGCAGTCGGTTGGATACTGCGAAGGCATTTCCATTTGTAACACACTTTCTATTTGGAGAAATATCACACTTTTTCAAGGAAAATGGTCCAAGTCCAATCAAAGTCATGACTCACTGATGTGAAAGTTCAAGACTTGAGTCTTTTTGTGATATTTATTCATGAAAGTTGTCTGACTCGATTCCAAGTTAAATGACTCGAATCCACCCCTCTGGTGAAAAACAACACAATGAAATAGGAGCAAAAGGAAATGTAATCACGACTTTTATTAATATGGATGAAAATAAGAATCTGCAAATTAGCTGAATCGACATCTTATAAAAGCAGAAGATCATCATGTTTGTGTGTCTTAATGTTTCTAGATGTATCAAAGCTGTCAAAACTGAATGCCTGTTTGTTTTTTATCTGTAAATAATAAATAACTTTTATTTGTTTTATGCATCGTGTTTTATGTGTCGTTCTGTGTTCTGGTCTTAGGAACTGGTTTATGAATGGAAACTACCTGATCATTATTGTTACCATCTGCGTTATCTTCCCACTAGCCACGATGAAACATCTGGGTAAGTCTCTGTCCCTTAACAATGGTTAGCAGTTTTAAAAGTTGATGTAGCCCAAAACATTAGAAGGACAGTCTCCCCCAAAATGTCTCTATGAAGCTAGACAAACACTTTTTGTAATTATATTATTGGATATTATTTGTCAGGGTTTGAAAATCAGGAGGAAAATCAGTTGTTGTCAAGTCTGCTGACAGAAAACTAACGCAAGTGAAAAACTTTTGAAATACACAAACTGAACAGCATTTCCAAGCTCTTGCCAGTCTGTTCAGTTTTATCTGCAGGATGAGCCCAAAACCTCAAAGCTAATATCAAAGCAACAAAGTTTTCATTTGGATCTCACTTATATGAAACAGATTATTTCTAGTCTTCAAACAGAAGTCAGAATTGGTCGGTCTTTACTGTAAATGTATTTTTGTATATCTGTGGGTATATTTTTCATCAGTGTGTTGTTTCCTGCCCATTCTGCAGGATATCTCGGCTATACAAGTGGCTTCTCTCTTTCCTGCATGGTCTTCTTCCTCTCTGCGGTGAGCTGTCAAAGTACCAAACTTTGTGGGTTTTATGTCAGGAAAATCCAAATGCACCACAGCTCAAGTTTCAATTCACCAACAAGCAAATAAGTACAGTATGTGAAGATACAGATATGAATTGATATCCTAACCCACTTTCCTGACTGGAGGATACTTTTCAACAGAGACCTGAGTCCAAACAGCTCTAGTTACGTCCCAACCTGGTTGACTACCAAAGATTGATTGATAATCAAGCTATTTAAGATGAAGTGCATTGAAACACACCTGGCGTTTATTCTACATTTATCTTTGGGCTTGTTATTAAAATCCATTTAGAAGGTTAACAGCAACACTTTTAGAATCACACTTTTAAAGAAAAACAAGCTCCAAGTAGAGAGCCTCTACGAACTTTAACACAATCATCCATCCAGAGAATGTTACGTTTCCAGAAATATAATTTTCTTAATGGGATTGCTTACCTTTGTCACGTCAGGTCATCTACAAGAAGTTTAACATTGCTTGCCCATTGGAGACATTCGGTAACTTCTCTGCGACCCCGCCCATCTCCGAGGACACCTGTGCAGCCAAATACTTCACCATCAACCACGAGGTGAAGCTTCGTCTTGCTGGATGGGAAGGAAACTCACATGCATGTTCATTTGGACTGTTGTGAGCTGTGGGGTTTAGAGCTCAGAGGCTGAGCACATGCAGACTGACGCTGCATGTGTGTGCCTCATGTTACACCTTCCTCGAGTCATGCCCATTAATCTTCCACTTGCTTTCTAGACAGCATATACCATCCCCATCCTGGCATTTGCGTTTGTATGTCACCCTGAAGTGCTTCCTGTCTACACAGAGCTGAGCAAGTAAGACGTACAAAACGGATGGTAAACCGTACCAATAATTTAATATAGCGTGAATTTTTGATTTATGAAGTTACATTATTGATTCTGCAATGGTGCCCTTGAATTGACTGATGAAAACAATATATTCTAGACAGCAAATTGAACTATAAACTATTAAATGTAGATTGAAGATGTGTTAACCTGCTGAATCAGAACAGGACGTTGAATTCTGTCATATCGTCATTTTTTGGGACCAAGGCACTTCTCAGGAGGTTTCTTCAACTCAGTTTTTTAATTAAAAACTTCTCTCGTATTTTTCCCTTAAGTCCAACGAAGAGAAGAATGCAGACTATTGGAAATGTTTCCGTCTTCGGGATGTTCATCATGTATTTCTTCACAGCTATTTTTGGCTACCTAACCTTCTACGGTGAGCACTTCTCAGTTTAGTTTAACAGAAACAAAACAATTCATTTATGTTCTGTGCATTTAAATTGAGAGAAATGTCAATTATAAGAGCAAAAAATTATTTTCAATTGGACAAATACACATTCTGTATTGATATGGACTAAATAAATTTATGGTGCTAAGTGGTAAAAGAAAAATATTGCAGCAAATCATTGACTGTGCAGAAATCTCTAAACTTGAGCAAACGTAGTTGAGAGAAATAGCTTCCACATTTTCTTTGTATACAGTTACGGTTCACACAGTACACACAACATAAGGAGTCCAGACCAATTTACATATAGCGGAGAGGTTTTATTAAACCCAAGTCTGGACAAAGAGGTACGGGGAGTCGAGGCAAAATAAAAGAGTGGGAGAAGTCACAAACCAGCCAGCAGCTGGAAAACCCAGCTTAGCCTACGATTTCCAGACCAAACAATTTAACAGATAGATGGTTTAAGAACAGAAAATTTCATCTATTAAAACAGGAGCGGGAGCGAGGTTCAGAGTGACGCGAACACGCAGGTCCTCAACGTGACCGCCGTTCACCTGGGAAACTGGTAGCTTTGAATTAAAACCTGAAATCTAAACTGAAAACGTGCATTCCTTTAAGAACTGATAAGGTGTGAAATTCTAAAACGTATTCCCTCAGACTACCAGGGGGGTTTAACATTTGGGTGATCCTAAATGACCCGTTTGACCTCGGTGGGAATCCTTCCCTTATTCTGAAAACCGATCTTGCTCTGACTGATATTTATAGCAAGTATGACACCAACTTCTCTTAAGTCAACAAACCCATGTTGCAAGCTGACACTAAATATGTCTCATTTGACAGATTTATTGCCTGTGGAGTGAATGTCTTGAACTCTGTGTCTGATTCCACAGGAGGCACGGAGGCTGAGCTCCTCCACACCTACAGCAGGGTGGATCCTCTGGACACGTTGATCCTGTGTGTGCGACTGGCTGTGCTGGTGGCCGTCACACTCACTGTGCCCGTTGTCTTGTTTCCGGTAAAAATCTATTGGCACACAATAGATTGTGATAATAATCTATTATACTATTAGAATAATCTAATGTAAGCCTCCTGATAATCATACTCGTGTCAGATTCGTCGCGCGCTCCAGCAGCTGCTGTTCCCAGAGAAACCCTTCCACTGGTTACGTCATATCGCCATCGCTGTGTGCCTGCTGTTCGCCGTGAATCTGCTGGTCATCTTTGTTCCCAACATTCGAGACATTTTTGGAATCACAGGTGAGACAACAGAGCCGTAAGCAAGACAAAGACTGTGTTATTTTGCTTCACCAGAATAACACAGCTGCAACTTCATAAAAACATCTGGCAACATCTGCCATTTATTATCCATTTCTCCTACAACCTCTAAAGTCACACGTTTGTTTTGGTTGCATTTACCCAGAATGCCATGCAAAAGCAGTTTGATTCCTGCTTTTGGAGCACCCTCCGGTCCGCTTGGTGTTCACATTTGCATACCAGAGTTCACTTGAACTGAACTGGTTTGTAGGAGGAGCAGAAGTTTGTTTTTTTTGGTCACCATCAGAGTTTGATTGCTACAACAGCGTATTAGGGCCATTGTAGATAGGAAAGAGGAAGAGTAAATTCACAATAAACTCAGAAATTTTGAGATTAATCTTTGAAAAATTTCAAGAAAAAAATATGGAAATTTGTCAAACAATGAAATTTCCATTTTTTTCCCCTGTTTTCCTTGTTTTGTCTAGAATTTTTTCTGGCGGACGTTTACTCCTTTTAGATTGCACATTCACTTCCCCAAACCAACAAAATGTTTTAGCCAAACAAACTAGAGTTTTATTAAATTGGACTAAATAGGGCTGGTGTGAATAAGCTAAAATGGATTAAACAGTTGGGTTGTGATTTCATAACTAGCTATCTATTAAGCTAAGCTCCTAAAACGTTTTTTGTGGCAGTACGATGAATTGTTGTGTCTAATCCTCGTGTGCAGGGGCGACCACTGCTCCCACCCTGATCTTCATCCTTCCTGGGCTCTTCTACATTCGAATCATTCCCAAAAACCAGGAGCCCACGAGATCCAGGCCAAAGATCCAGGTACATCTCTCTGAGCCGTGTCTTGAGCAGAGGACTTGCTCAGAGTGACAGTCAGTAAAACATTGCGGTTAATGGTTATCTGCTGTTTTTCAGGCTGCTTGTTTCACCACTTTGGGTTTCATCTTCATGATCATGAGTCTGACCTTCATCATACTTGACTGGATAAGCGGAGAAAAGCGAAGTCTCGGCGGCCATTAACACGTTCCCTCCCTGACCTTTAACCTATTGCTGTGTCCCCCTCTTCCAGGACTCTTAAAGAAAAACTAATTTTTCATCTAAAGATGAAAACGTCTGTGAGACTGACATTATTCTGGTTAGCACCAGCTGCTCCTCCACTGTGACAGGGGGGAAATTTCAACCCTGACGCTGGGATAATGTTCGCTGCTCGTGTTTAACTTGCGGTATTCCGACGGACCCTCAACCACAGAAAGCTTAGTGCTTTTCCTGAGGCTAAACGTGGTGTTTTATTAGCAACAGTTTTAAAAGTAAAAACTCTACGACAAAAAGCGGCGAGCAATCTTTTTTTTTTTTTTTTTCATGACGAAAATTTGCTAATTTTCCAGAATGACTGTGAAATCAATCCAATATGGTGCTTAAAACGTGGTGGACCTTAAAGTAATCTGAGGAAAGAGCGATCTTAGGTCAATGCATTTGCTTTTATGCACCTGTGAAGAAATCAATGTCTTTGTTTTGTAATTCTGTAAAAAACAAGACATAAAACACTACAAGAAAACTGTCTATGAGCCAAAAATTAAAAACCATTGAGGAACTGTGAATGTGTTAATTTGGTTTGTTTGTGAATATTCTTAAATAAAATATATAAAAAACACTTGTCTAATTAAGGTATGCTTACAACCTGCATTATGTCACTTTATACACCGAAGAATCTACATACTGTTGGTCTGGATATCACCAGAGGCAGATTCAGTCTTTGAGTCAAAGTGACAAAGATGTAATTACAATACATAGTATTTGCTCTAGAGCCACAACTATTTGTTCAACCAATAATAAATGAGCAGAAGCTTAAAGCTGTTGCTAAAATGAAGCCTGTTGTTCTCATGTCCACTTTCAACTTTCTGACCCATGTGCAAAAATCATTCAGAGAGAATAAAGTTGAGACGGTAAGTACAGTGAGTTTGACAGCTGGCCAAACTCACTGTTATTTATGTAGACCACATAAATAACAGTGAATATGTGGCCAGATGTAGGGGGAAAGAGGAAGTGATTGGATGAATCCAGAGGATGATCATGTTTGAGAATGTGTGCTTGTTTTTAGTGCACAGATTGCAGCTGTGAATTGAGCCAATGAAAGCACAGTTTTAATCAGAGAAACATGAAACAGAATGGAAACTGGGATTAGACTCCATTTTGTTCTGCTATTTCAGGCCTGGGTTATGGTGAACCAATCAGGGTTAGCATAACACCAAGGAAGACTGGGAAGAGGGAAAGACAAGAAAGGCAATCTTCTTGTGACGAGTTTCTGAAGTGAATAATTCAAGTGATTCGGTTTTGGGTGTAAAGATGATTAAAGGATTACAGTCAAGAGGAGATGCATGGACGGGGCATGGAAGAGGACTTGTTTTACTAATCTGGGGTTGATGAGGTTTCCCTTGTAGCCCAAGTCTGGAAACTCATGGAACCAGGAAGTGAGATGGATTGTTTTGTTTTGTTTATGGCCACCTTCTGGTATTTGCAGATCAACTGAGAGGCTCCCAGAAGGTTTGGTAGACAATGTAATGTCTTACTATTGTCTTCCTTCCTCCAGCAGCCTTGTGCACTAAATAAGGGGTTCCTCTGAAGTCTGTCTGACCTGGAGGTCAGAACCTTGGCAGAAGAGGTTGACATGCTAACAACGTTTCTTAAGCTCCTTCCCCGTTTCTCTCTTATTAA
The DNA here is from genome assembly GCF_051168715.1 of Poecilia mexicana. Taxonomy (NCBI): domain Eukaryota; kingdom Metazoa; phylum Chordata; class Actinopteri; order Cyprinodontiformes; family Poeciliidae; genus Poecilia; species Poecilia mexicana. Next base: position 7,851,651 of record NW_028263376.1, on the reverse strand, counting down.
TCGTCGATTCGATCAAATGGTTAGGGAATGTAATTCTTCCAAAGACTTGGACTTATCTCATAGGGAACCTTGAGACGACATTTGTTATCAATTGAAGGCACAGAAATATACCGAATCAAAATCTGCCACAAGCATGAATAACTTTGGGGTTAAAACGTAAATTTCAAATAACTGTCACTGCATAAAAAAAAAAAAAAGTAAGTCCATGGATCTGTAAGGCATCTTTATTTAAGCTGGTACCATGTATACAATACTCTGCCGATGAATCTAGAAAACATTTCCATTTAACTACATTCAAATTCCATTTGTTCAACATTTTATGCTCAAAGGTGATCAACAAAGAGCATGTAACGTCTGAAAATCAAACATCAATTCATGTATCAAACAATTTGACACTAAAGAAAAGCCTCTGCAAACAGACCATGAAGCCGCCGTATGCTGTCCAGAGTCCCATTTCACAAAACAATCAAACCAGTGGATGGACCATCAGAGTTCCTCTGTAGATTCAGTTTGAGACAAACAAGACAAAATCCATCTCTCCATTCATTCACGATGTGCATTAGCATGACTGGTTTTCTTAACGGCACAAAAACCAGCTGCATGTTAGTGAGCCTTAGTCTCTGCAGCATCTACCTGAAGAGCTGCTCCTGTGCTGCTCAGACTGCTTTAAGCCACCGGCCGTTGGCGTCGGTGGAGCAGCGCCTCCTCTCAGCCCTCTCTGACTTTGGCAGCTAGCGCAGAGTTCTCCTGTCGGATTGCTTTGTAGTCGTCCATGATCCGCTCCAGGTTGGTCACGGTTTTGTTACAGGTTTCTGTCTCAATCTGCAGACAACGGTCAGACAACAACACATCAGTCACATGGCAAAAGCCGCCGCTTGAGGTTTTGTATGCTTGAATTTGGATATACAGCAAAAATAATGTCAGTCTCAAAAAACACAAAAAACTTTGGCAGATTCGTTACTTGACGATTTTTTAAAAAAAAAGTAGCTAGAGGGGTTTGAAAAGGCACTAAATATAACAATACAGTCGCTGAATTGGTGACTAAAGGATATATCGATCCACTTTTTTCACTTCCAATAACCAATACACACACGAGGTTTAGTGTCTGATGATACTGATCCACTACAGAAAAACTAAAGCAAAATCAACTTAAAACGTTTGTTTCTTTAAAACAAAGGATTAAGTGCGCTGAGTTTCACATTTATTTGATAACTCTGCACCAGTACAGCACATTTACAAACACCAATAGCTTCACAAAAACTTTGTTCAGTCAGTGCAATTACGAGTAGAACAGAGTAAAATAAATAATAAAGAAACTGAAAAAACAATAGGTTGACTACCTTGGTCAAACATGTACAAATAAACTCCAACAAACCTTTTTTTAAACGGTTGAGAAAGTGAAATTAGTTGTTATTATCTGGATTGAGCGCACTGTCACTGATACCGGATCTAGAACCGTTTTCAATATGGGGGCCGATACAGATAGTGAAATTAAATTGGTGCATCTCTGGTGCAGATGTGGCCTGGTGGGTGGGTCTGTCAGTCAGCCATCTCTCACAGCACAGTGAGGACGGCAGAGGCCGATTTGCAGAAATGTATTAAACTGATGGATAAGATTGGCTCCCCATGGCGGTGTCGGCATCACCCAAAATGACCAGGGGTCCGTTGGTGAACACATTTTACTCAGACTTTGTTTAAGGACATTACTATATTTCAAGATATTTAATGAACTTTAGCAGAAGATCCTTTGAGTAAGGGAGAAAGAAAGTGAAGGCAGATGCAGTTGACTGCTTCAGCACAAGAAAAAAAAAAAGAACATGAGTCAAGTCTGCTGAGGCCTACTTGTTCCTCCAGATCTCGAATCTCTCTCAGAATTGTTCCCGTGTCCTCAATGGTTTGGATCAGCTGGTTACAGTTCTGCAGTGAATGACAGAGACACAACAGGAGACCATTTCCTGACATGAACCAGCACAGACGACAGAAGGTTCGGGGTCTTGGACGCAGTGACACACCTCATGTAAGGCAGCCAGGTACTTGTAGGATTTGCGGACAGACTCGTCTTTCTTGGCATCCTAAACAGTAAACAGCAGCAAAGGGATTTATTCTTAAATGAAATAAAAAAAGAGATATGTTATCCATTCCTGGAAGCAGCTGCATGAAAAAAAAAAAGATGGCGTGATTGAAGATTTTTTGGAAAGTGTCTATGAGAAGTCAGAGACGAGCCTGCTACCTTAAAGACCAGCTCGTCAGTCACAGCAAACGTCCGGTCCAGTTTCCCGGTGAGGCTGTTGATCTCCTTCTGCAGCTCCTTGGTGTCTGACAGGATCTGAGGAGATCCCACGAGAAGTTGGTGAGAGAAAGAGCAACGGAGGCACAACAGAATCCACTCTACCGGTTAGAAACAAATTATTCTTCCTCAACATAATGTGACCAACTCCACGAATCTTAGAGATCTGTGAATTAGCTTGTGCTCCACACCAACCTCTTCAAATCTTACCTTAGTAATTTCCTCCTTCTGTTTTTTGATGTTGCCAACAATCTCCAGAATTCTCTGAGTGTACGCTGATCGAGACTCGTCCTGGGGAAGGCTTTCCAATTCAGTCACCTTCAGAGAAGAGGGACAAGGCTGACTCAAACACACGCAGAAATAAACCAATCTGGTCAAACATAAAAAACAACACATGAATAAATAAACTTCTAAGGGGTCGTTTCAGCATCAGTCGGACCAACAGTGCCTCACGTCGCATTTGACTTAAAGCTCCATGTCTACAATATGTCCACTGCTTACAGCTGGTCTAAGCTACTACACACCACTAAAGGTCTAAAAGATTGCTTCAGGTTTTAGATTTGATTTATCGTCATTGTATAGTAAGCTGTACAATGAAATCTAATTAAAATGTAGCTTTTTGTGACAAATTGGAATAAAGGATGTTACTTCCTTGATCCAAACATTGCAAACCAAAGTCAGGCATGTCAATGGAGGGGAAACTCTCACACACAGGGATGATTCTCTGTATTAGTTTTATCCTCAGTATCCCTCCAGCTCTGTGATGGTCTTCTGGTCTCTAGTGGCCGTCAATGTTAAGCCTCATTAAGTAACAATATTTAAGTACAACTGTGATATTTTTTTCTTTTGGTTTAACAGCGTTGTTGTCAGCTGGTCCCGCTGTGTTCATTTTTCCAACACAGACCTCTCCTACCTGTACAATTTGTGAGAAATGCAGCAGACAAATATAATCTTCAGCATCTTTTCCGGGCTGCATAGATGCGCTTTTGCAGAGCATCAAGTCAAAGCAGCGGCTCGCCGGAATTATTACGTAATCCTGCAGGATATTTCTCGTGTATTTCTATCATTTGACAGACGATGTCTTCTGCCATCAGTGCAGTTTGCACCTATTTTTGAAAATGCCCTGAACTTAGATGCAAAAACAGCACCACAAACTGCATGTGGTTTGTTATTACACTTGCATATCCTCCTTCCAGTATTTTGAGCTTTCTGATGATCAGCATGTGTTTCGCATATTCATGAAGGTAGACGCACTAAACAGATTGCGCCTGCTATTCTGATTATTGTTTGTAGATCAGTTGGGCACAAGGACCAGGACCTAAAGGCATCTGGACAGTACAATAGATGATTTGTTAGCAGTATTTTGTTTGGGAAAAATAACTGTGGATTATTCCAACAGCAGGTTTCATAGTTTTTGATCAGACAAATCTTTATAACTTCTAAGAACACAGAACCAGATATTCAATGTAGGTTATGGAGCACCTTAGATGAGGTCCTCCTGGAAAACTGGACTAGTTAAAAATTACTAATAAGTTCAAACACCGCTTTATGAAAACAAAAAAGGGCTTCTTACTTTTCTAAAACACAAAATGAAAATCTGCTTCTTTTTTATTTTTGAGCAACTGAGTGGTGCAGATCCTCCTCTATTGGGGGAGAGAATGCTTTGTTACAAAAATATTCTATAGTCTCACAAGCAGGAATGCATACATCACATAATCATAACAAGAAACCACTAATGAGGCAGAATTAGCAGACACACCAGCTGCTTGTATGACTCTTCTTTCTTCTTCGCCTCCACTGTGGCCGCACGGATTTTTTCATGCAGAGACTTGATCTCTGAAAGCTTTGTGGAAGACTCGAGCTGTGGAAAACAGAGGCAACATCAGCACCACCAGACCTGGCTGAGCACACGTTGTATTTATTCCACCACTCACGTCCTTGGTGCTGCAGATTTCTTTTAGCCTGCGATGTTCTTCAATAAGTGGAGCGCGATGTTTTTCCCACTGTGAGGCCAGATTTACCACCCGGTTGGCGCTGGCCTCCACCTGGGACTGCAGGGCCGAGCAGAAACAGGGGAGTGAGAAAGAGCTTCTCCGAGGCTGAGAGTTTCCACAGATCCTTTCTCACCTGAAGCTTCTGCAGGTTGCTGTCTGCTTCTGGCAACAGATCAATAGTTTTCTTCTTTACCTGCATCTTCTCCTCATTTTTAGTATTTTCCATCTCCCTCTGCTTCAGTTCATCAAATATCTAGCAGCAAAACAACTTTTTTCAGTCAATATGTTTCTAATGTTTTTAATGATATGAAGTTTACAGCAGTTATCCCAGACACAAACTAATCCACACATGAAATAAAATGGTACAAAAACTGAAGACGGACTCCATTCTTTGTGTAAAAAAAGACACATGCTGTATGAAGTAACAATTCACATGTTTTTTTCATGTGAATTGTTACACATGAAAACAATGTGTAACAATTGTTGTTACAATTCTGTAATAATTGTGACACATTGTTTTCATGTGTAACAATTGTTACACCTTCACGCCTCTGAAGGTGTGAATGTTTAGCTCATTTTCATTGTTAAAGATTTTTTTAACACTTTAAGTTCTCAAACGGCTGGGAATCAAACCCAGGACAGCCACGCCGAGGTCAGTAGAATCTACACTAAACAACTCTATGATTTTAACACAAACTGTATCTAAATCTTAAAAGTCCTAGTCCTATCTCTGGACGTCAGGTTTTCAGCTCTTTCAAAGGATTTTCAACTGGGAACAGGTCCGGTGACTGACTGGGCTAATCTACCAGTTTTACTTTATTTCTATGAAACCAAAATAAAGTAAAGTTGACTTTTTTGAGCTTTACATCCTGTTCTAATGTTATTCCCTCATCAAAAACATACTTGGAGTGTTGCCTTGATTCTTTCAGATTTGAGGGATTTATTAAGGATTTTGCTTTTTAAATAGTGGCAGATTTCAGCTGGTTTCCTGGTTCTCTATTGGCCAAAACTGGCATCAGATTTTTAAAGATTGATCATCCAGAAAACTGATTGGGTTCACCTAGAGGTGTTAGGCCTAAAGCTCTTGTTCTATTTGATCTACTGACCGCTAGAGGGGGCTTAAAGCACTGAATGATTATTGTTGTGCATGCACAGGTTGAGTATCTTATACCAACATGGTCACATGACCCACAGTGACACTGGTGAGTCTAGTGTTTCTCAACCTTTTTTGGGCCAGCACCCCCCCTATCCATTATCCAGGTTCCTAGTGTCTAAGAAAAATGCTATTTAAAATCAGTAGGCCTAACAGCAACCTATCAGAGTGAAGAAAAAAATCTTGATCTGTGCCATTTTCTGACGTTAGATGCTAAATCTTTCACAAAATGGCCAGTTAAAAGATTAGAAAAATATCAATTGCCTAACAATTTGCAACACGGTGTATTGTCTCTGCGGCCACATCTCATGTAGAGCACCAACACAGGAAATTGCTGCTGTCCCCTCAATGCCAATCTTGCATCACTGGCTCAGTGGCGAGATGCAGTGTTTACGATGAGGGGGATTCCACTGGGCTCACTGCCGTCTCTCTGAGACTCCCCATCCCATGGTGCATCCACCATGGGATGGGGGGGCATCGTGTCAGCAACAGAATGACAACAGGGGACATGATCGCCAAAGGAAAAACCAAAGCACATCAATGCCTTGGAGCTACATGTTGTACAGGGGGCGCTACAACACTGCTGTGTGAAATACCTGAGCATTAGTGACACTCATATGCTTCATGTCTGCCACCATCAGGTCGACGTCACTGGAGAGCTGCTGAAACTGCTGCTGCAGGGCAGCCAGCTCCTCCTGCTGGCGGAGCTGAGCATCGCCCTCCGACTGCCGCCCCGTGTGGACTGGGCTGGTTACCGCCGCAGCCTCCTGCAGGAGCGACACACAGTTAGCACTGAGCCCGTTCTGCAGAGCTCCATCTACTCATCCGGAGGCGCTCACCTGTGTGAAGGTAAACTTCTGAGTGTGTGTGAAATGGCTGCCCTTGGTAAGGATGAGGTCAGAAGGGGTGGAGCCTCTGAAGGTGTGCAAGAGGTCAGACAGCTCAGAGGTGGAGCGGGGAACGCTGAAGACACTTTCGGGAGACGGCGCAGCAGCAGAGCGCAGCTGCTCTTCGATGCGTTTACGCAGACGGGTCAGCTTCCTGGAGCTGTACTCCTGTTCAACACGCGGGAAAACACCGTCAGCAGCGAATTACACATCACACACACACACGCACACACACATGTGTGTTATTCTCATTTCATAGAAGGACTTTCAAACATTTTTCATCTGCAGAATTTAAAGTCTGACATTTCTTATCGTTTCCCTCAAAGGTTTGAAAGAAGACCTGAGATAGGCATCATTCTTCAGCTGATCGTTTGATAACATTACAACACTTTTTCTCAAACGTGAACATGGAGGGATTTTCTGATATGGGTCGGCCCTGACCTGTGGCGTGAGGCGGGACAGCAGGCCCTGACTCTTCCACTCGGTATCCCACTCCTGAGCACTGCTCAAGTCCGCCGTGTGTTGCTCCAAGATGGACGACATCATAGAGGTCTGACTGGGAAACTGAGCAGTGATGGGAAGGAGGAAGTCTCTCTGGTAGTCCTTCACCTCTGTAAATGCACATCCACATTCATTTCATTCAACTAGGAAATAGACTAGCATTGTTATTCAGCTAATGCTTTATCCTAAATAAGATATCAAATTTCACAGCAAGATTTATACTGAATAAAACAAATGGTCTATGGCCTAGACAAAGTCCAGACTAAAATCCCACAGAACTTCAGTAGCATCATCTTAAACAGAGCACATCCGAAAAGTAAAGTTAAATACTTGACGCCAAGAGTGACACAAACAGTGATCAGGTTTATGGACAATCAATTTTTCACGAATCATGTCAAAAGTAGTTTTTGGATTTAGACGAGTGACTTTGTCAGATTTTATTTTTTAATGATCTGAAACATTTAAAGAGACATGAAAGCCAAATCAAAAGGAATATGAAAAGGGACAAATGATTTTTAAATGATCTGGTTCCAACTGAAGAAGAAACCATGATGAGTTTCAGGTGAGGTGGTAAAACCTGCATCATTCAGTACAACTCAAACCTATATGAATTACGTCGCAGCCCAAGGCTACAACCATGTAGAGAATTGTTTTTGTGCTTCATACTGAACACATAGTAAGAAAACTGAAAGAATTATTTAGCATTTTGCTAACTGAACATAAACTCTGTTCTGAATCAGTGTCTGCAGCAGAGGACATACCTTTGAGATACTTCTGGCCGTTAATGCAGTGAGGGGAGCTGAGTGGACGGACGTGGAAGCTGTGCGATGCTGCTTTATTCTAAAACACAAGAAAACAGGTTTCAGCAAAGATGGGAATGTTTCCATCCTTCTCTGACGGTCCATGTACTTTCAGGCAGTTAATTTTTTCATTTGAAATGAAAAATGAAAAAAACAAAAATAGACGCTTTTTTTGTTTATTAAACCAAAATGAGAAATTGGATAACAGATTGGGACTGACGTTATCCGGTTTCTCATTTTGGTTTAATAAAAAAAAAAAAAAAAAAAAAAAAAAACGAACTGCATGAAAATACACGGACCTCTGAAGCTTCCATTTGGCTTTTTGCACTGTATCAGATCAGAGTTTTAAATTTTAAACACTTAAAAAAATTATTTCAACAAAGTTACAATGCATACAATTGTATGTAATGCAAATTTACATACAAAATTCAAAAACTTTGTTTCATTCAGACTATGTGCAAAGACAACATATAAGATGGAGAAACTGAAAAAAAAAAGATGACAAGCCTATAAGTGGAACATTTAATACAGGAAAAAAATGTGCACCGATTCCGATTTTGACTGATAATGAATCTCGTCAGAAAACTTAAATTTATCAACAAAGCAGCTGAGTTACAGACGTGACCTGGTGGGCGGCTCTGTCAGTCAGTATCTCTCTCAATGCAAGGAGACGGGGACAGTGGCTATGTTTTTAGAATTTCAGAGGTAAATAACATCAGATTCTCACGTACAGATTGGTTGATCTGCATGTGAGAGCATACATTTACAAAAATATGCTATGAACACATGTTGAAAGAACAGGGCTCACAAAATCCAAGGAAATAAAAGGTTAAGTAAGAATAAAGTCACCAGACTGAAGACCAAGCACAACTAGGGATGCACAATATATCGGCAGACATATCGGTATTAGTCATTTTTTAACACAGCAGTATTGGTTATTAATCAATGTGAAGAAATGGCCTGTGCTGGTGGGTAAATCAGTCAAGCTGTGTGCAGCAGATGCATTATCAGCTACTGCTCTCACATGTTGACATACCTGAGTTTCACAGTGTAATGGCAACCTGCAGTTTAGAGGCACCCAGGAAACAGCCAGCTGGCCTTTGATTGCAGCAGCAATGGCTCTATGGAGGACAGCTGATTTACCTGCAGGAAGAGAGAAGAACCACTGTGATGGAGTTATGAATACATGCCTTTGTAAAGGCAGGTAAACAAAGAGGAGATTTTAAGCTAGTAGCATTTGTCTGTTTTTTTTACTCCCTGTCAAAAAACTATGACTTTCAATTCTTTCTCATTCATTTTATAATCAGAAATAATCGGATATTAAGAAGAACTGGTGTAAAATGCATAGATGAGAACATATTTTCTAACACCATTGTGTGATGCTTAAATGTAATGTTTTCTATTCTGGGTGACATTCTTTTGCCATTCTGGTTCAAACTTTGGAGCCAAGTTGGCCCCATATAATTGTTAAAAAAAATAAAAATAAAAACAGAAAACAAGGTCCAAAATTACAGTTCAGATTCAAGGGATTTGTTGTGTCGTGTGTTTACATATGCAGTAAAGCATATTATTTTTCAAAAATCAATCATACCAACAGATCGATGAGGATGTTCTCAGTGGACGGAAATATGACATTGACAAATCTGAGCAGTATTTTAAGACAGAATGTGGCTGATTCAACTCTCCGGTCATCTGAAGCCCCGGCCCCATGCCAAACAAGGCCAGAAGTTTGAAACTGGAAAAAAACATTCAATCTAAAAAATAGCCGTGGACTCTGTTGACGTTTTAAATTGGCCTTGACTGAAGTAATGCGCCAGTTCAACGCTATGAAGCTTAAGAGAAATTCCCTGCACATTCCTGTTTCCATGGGAGCGCGAGCAAAATATTGCACGCAGCCTGTGAATCCTTTATGTACAGAACATTAATATTCAAACAAACCATTCTCAGTTTGTCATTATGAAGCGTGGTCTGTATTTTAATAAAATATGTCAAAATGACACACTGTAACTAAGTGATAGTCGATACTTGTCATATTTTTCTCAAATAAAAAGGAACAAAAATATTCACACATTTCACAGCTTCCATTTTTGTTCCTTTTGCTTTAACGCCCCAGGAGAACAGCAGAGCTACACGGCCTGTACTTTTGTAATATTAGACTTCTTATGTATGACAGCTTTGTTTTTTCTTTGTTTTTTTTATCGTTAGCCGTCTAGCTGTACCTGTGGGCTGGTCCGAGGCCTCAGAGCTCTCCCTGGGCATTTTCTCCACCAGGTACATGAGTAGCGAGCGAATCTCTGGCTCGTTACTGTATAGAAAAGTCTGGTAGCCAATCTCTCCTTTATAGCCGACGTCCTGGAAACAACACGGGTAAAACTGTGAGCATAGTATAGTGTACAATAGGAAGAAAATATGCAACATGTGAGAATGTTAGTGAACTTTGTAATATGACTTGTATTCTGTGCAAGAGCACTGGTTGAGAAAAAGAGACTTTGAGTTCAAAAAACAAGTTTCATATATGGACTCCAGATGCATTAGCAGACATATAGACACTGTGACCTGAACATGCCCATATCAGGAAGACAGGCAATAATGATAATGTTAACTTTGAGGAGATACTCTATAAACGGGGTGCTGATTTCACTAAGATTGGGCCAAGATTTCCTTGCATGCTGACATATTCTGCAGTACTGTAATAAAACTTTGTTGTTCAACCAAAGCCTGTAGCATGCAGAGTCTTTTTCCTGCAACATCACCACACCAGCATCAATTAAGAGAAGACCAACCAGAAGACAACATGTAATCAACATCAAAAATACCATATTAGCAACTACATTAGAACCTGCTGTGCAGCTGGAAGGAGTTTGTTTTCTTTTACTGTGGAATATTGTCTCTGCTGGCCAGATCTTGATCTGTTAGCATGTAATGACACTCATCCGTCACAAAGTGTGATTTATCCACGTGTCCCTCTAGAAACAACTTGCTGGGGAACCCTAGTCAGAAGATATGATGTGTGGGCGGATCAGGGGGTCTTACCTGGCAGGCCTGGGCCAGGCTCATGCCCACCCTGAAGCGGGCAGACATGCCCGGAGGCAGGGAGGTGGGCAGCCCTTCCCCCAGGGCCGGATCAATCACCCGGATGCATCTGACCACCGCCTCCACGATCAACTCACTGGTGAACTGGTTCACCCTGTCGACGTCCTCACCCACCTCCCTGTGGGACACAAACCATACAGAACCCGCCTGAGAGCTGTCAACAACTCTAACCTGCAGAAACACGCTGAAGACACTTACGTTCCGACTTGTCTGAGAGTGTGAATCAGGATTTTATCAACTTCCTCCATCGCTAAGCTTTCTCAGGAAATATTCCAACCGAGTAGCAGGAATCTAGCGAAACAGCCCGACTAAAGACAGATGCTTTATTAACATGGGTTAGCTTCCATCGACTGCTAGCAGCACACAGCTCCTATTTACCAACTACGGCATTCCTCGCTTCCATTTTCCCTATCAGCTCAGCTAAAGGACTGTACGTAAACAAAATATTCTAAATCAGTCCAAAACCCTTCCACAATCACGTCCAACCCGATGCAACCGGCTCTAACAGAGCTCAGAGCTGGGAGTTTTTGTTCAGAGTGGAAGTAATCGTCGACAGGAACAGAAGGGCTTTCTGGGAAGCTGAGTTTTCAATGAGTCTGTATCAGCTGGGAATCAAGAAGACGTTTACAACGTTGAAATACATATCCCAGCATGCACCACTGCAGAGAGTCTTGTGACCTGATGCTGTGTTCGTTGACAGCTGATGGAATCAAAATCGGCTTTATTGGCTAAGAGCGTGTTCACAAACAAGGAATTTCAGTTCTGTTTAATGCCCAGGCATTAAATATAAATATAAAAAATTTAGATTAAATAAAATTAATTATAAAAGAAACACTATGTACAACTATTTTTGTATTACATACAGAAACAAGGCAGGTTGTGACAGTTGTTCCAATATGTTTATCTAGGTTAATACATAACCTACAATGTTATGTAACTTACATAACATTACAGCCTTACCAATGAGGCTGTAAGAGGTTCACCATGTTCATTAAAGAGACATTCTGTCTCTGTAGCACCGACCAAAAGGTAACATTTCTAAAAGTTTGTGTCCAGGGTGTGTGGGGTCTGAGGAGATGTCAGCTGCCCTTTTCCTGACCCTTGACCTGTACAAGAACTGAATGGGGAGAAGATCAGCCCTGATGATCCTTTCTGCAGACCTGATTGTTGCACTCTGGACCGGTTCTGTGCTGTTGATGAACCAAATCACCAAGCCTTCTTCTGAACAGTGTTGAAGATGGAGGGGTGGGCTGGGGGGATTTTCTGTTGGTCCAGTAGACCAGCAGATCCACCTCTCATCTATATGCAGACTCATCACTGTCCAAGGTCAGACCAATAACAGTGGTGCCATCTGCAAACTTCAGGACTTTCACATGGGTCACTGAGGTCCTATCATCCGAGTATAGAGAGAAGAAGAGTTGGGGATCCTGGGGGGTCTGGTGCTGGTTGTTCTTAAGGGTGAAAAGAAAAAGGAAAAAGAAAGCATGAAAGAAGGAAAGATAAAGACAGAAAAATGGAAGAGAAGAAAAAGAAAGAAATCGATGACATAACCACCTTAACCAGCAGATGGCGGTGTTGCAAACGAAAACTTCCCGTAAAAAGATCGAAGCAGAAGGAACTGACGGACCATAGGAGCTCGGTTGGAATTAGCATCACCATCATGTCTCGGTGACCGAGTCCGTGTAACAGGGACAGCATCCTGAGAGGGCCCTTACTGTTCCGAAACGGAATCCTTAAGATGGCAGGCGAGGAGGAGAGGGGAGTGGTTCGAGTTAAAGTCAAGGTAGGCTGCGAACGGCGGTGGTTGCTGGCGGCTAGCTGCGCCGTTAACCCGGTTCTCGTTGTATTTACGTCTTTGTCAGAGCAGCTGACCCCACAGCAGGTTATCCTGGACACAGTAGTTTCTGCGGGGCTGAGAAAATGAGCTCAGAACCAAACACTGTCTATGTCTGTGCTGTCTGTTTCTCGCCGGCTTTGTTTACTGTCGCGGATTGTCAGGCATAAGGTCCACAAAGCTCCTGCCTCTTTCCTCTTATTATCTGCTTTTATAGATTATGTCGACAGGTCACAGCTGAAGCTTTAACGCTGTTTATCAGGGATCAATAAACAACTCTCTTAGCCAAACACTGAACCTGGGGACTGACGTCACCTCTTCGGTCAGAAACCGCGTGCGTGCGCGCGCACAATTAACTGTGTGACGTGATTTCTCCGCCAACCCCCGGAGAAGAGGCTTGTTGTAGTGATGCTGCTTTTATACTGGCTGCAGAAATCAAGGAGAAATTGTTAAAACCCGGAGCTCGAACCCCATAAGAGGCACTTCTGTAAAACGATGGGGATATTTTATAAGATTTATTCAGATTCATAAATCAGTGAAGGTGAGGTCCTCGTTCAACCCTCTTCGTTTTTCTTTCTTTATTTACAAGCTGCCAAACTTCCTGTGTCCTTTTCAAAATGGCTTTGCCCAATAGCTTCCCAGTGTTTCTGAAGGTCTGTGGTACAGATGGCCTTTGGATTTTGGATGTAATTTTTATAGACCAATAAGATTTTAGCAACTGCCATGAGATATAAATCTTACTAGGATGGTGTAGCATAGCACTGTTCTATGGATGACTGATCCTGTCAAAATTGGTAGTAAAACTGGAAACAAATAGATGCTTCATAAAGTAACTAATGTGGCATAGAAGTAGTTTTTAGCTGCAAATGTGTACTTTGCTACAAATGTGTGCATTTGTAGCAAAGTACGCACAACATTTGCTACAGTTATACATTTGTGGCAAATGGTTTACTGTTATTGCATTTAGGCAATAAAATGTTTATTTAAAAAATAATGTAATTATTTATTTGCATATTTTAATGTATTTCTAATATTGCATGAAAAAGACTTAAGTGCTTAAATGGGTAATTCGCAGAATGTGCCAAGTTATTTAATCAGTTTATTTGCATAGCACATTTCAGCAACAATGCAATTCAAAGTGCTTCACATCATAAAAGCACAAAAATTAAAATTCATTTTAAAAAAACAACATACAGTCAATAATTAAGAAACCAATAACAAATGTGACATGTTAAGTGCCATCATAAAAATCATCAGTACACTTAAAAAATGTTGGCCAATGTTCCATTTATTATGGTTCTAAAACAACTGTAATCAGGTTTTTAGTCTTGATTTTTATCAGATTAATCACCAAAATTAGGGGTGCACTGATTTATCGGCCAGCTGATTTATCAGCACAGGTCTCAATCAATCAAATTTTATTTGCATAGCACATTTCAGCAACAAGGCATTTCAAAGTGCTTTACATAATTAAAAACAGAAACACAGAGTCATGTAACATTGAATAAACAGTAAGAAAGAGAAAGAGATAAAAAAATAATAAGAAACAAAAGTTAATAGGTAATAATTTCTTTAATTTTTGGAGACTGGTGACCGACCAATACTTGCATCTGAAGCCAATCTTATCCTCTGGTCTTATCTACATCAGCAAAGGTCTAAAAATCAACCTCTGTCCTCTTCTGCTCTCCTACGAGAGAGGTTTGACTGACAGACCGGCCCAGCAGGTCATTCTGCATGTTTGCAGTTAACAATAGTCACCCAACTATTGCAAACACAGTGACTATTTTGCTATATTTAGCAATATTTCAGACAAAAAAATTGGTATTGGGGTATTGGCAAAAATCGGAATCGGCAGGCCATGCTTTTTAAAGACTGGTAATCTGCGATTGGCCAATCGGTGCACCCCTAGTCAGAATAATTGATTACTAAAACATTTTGATGATCGACTACTAAAATAACCTAAAAAATAAATTCTATCTGTGCATAAAAACATGTTTCACCTGAGTGATTGGCACGGTAATGAAGCTGGTGAATACTTGCCAGTTGAGTGGTAATAAAATCACCTCCTTTCAGATCAAATGATGTTTTATACTATATTGATTAAAATTTATTGCCATGTTTTTTGCATATGTTGGACAAATAAACCTTTGTTGAATTGACACTTTAGAAATTGTGTTGGGATTTCTTCTAGAAATGTGATGGGGCACTTCCTGTGGAGTCTCGCTCCTTTGCTGTTGATCCTCAGATAACGTCACTGGAGGTCCTGCAGCATATCCTCATCAGAGCCTTCGACCTCAACGGGTAAGAAGCATCAGGTTGAGTAGATCTACTCTCAAGAGTTGACTTGAACGGGTTCCACTAAATGCATCTTTTGTTTGTTATCTGATTGGGAAAAAACAAACAAACTAGGAAGCGGAATTTCAGTGTAAGCTACCTGTCTCGAGATCGAAGCAGCGTGGAGATGTACCTGTCTCTCCTGTCTGACTGGGATCTGGACGTTGCATTTATGAGTGCAGCCAAGCCGTTCCTGCAGCTCAAGATGGATGTGAAGCCTTCTGAGGACAGTAAGAACAGCAGTTCAGTTTTAAAGCAAACCATGCCATAAAGACAGTGAGCCGTACTGTAATATTTACTCGGCGTAAAATAAGTGTAGTGAGTCTCGTATGTTTTTTGCCGGGCTTCAGGTCCAGTAATGGAAGACTGGGACATCATAAGCCCAAAAGATGTGATTGGTTCAGAGCTGCTGCTTGGAGAAAGGACCAGGTCTTTGGCTTCTGCAGCACTTCCCTTCACTCAATCTCTGCTGTCTCAGGTACGTTCATCTTGTTTCAGATTTTTTTTGTATTCAGTATTTTCTAGGGTGCACCAATAAATCTGACTCAATTTCCTTAATTTTGGTTGATTAATGATCTGATTTTCAGACCACAAAAGGTATCAATCAACCATGAGTGAGGGCATGGCTGACATACTGACCCATTCACCAAGTCATGTCTGCGTGAGGCTGAGTAAAATCAATAGTCACATCTCTGTTGCTAATTTACTGACTTTTCAGACAAAAAAAATGAGTATCGGCCAAAAATGCCTAGATGATTGACTAGAAAATGGTAAATGGCTTTAGACTTCTATAAAGCCTTACCAAGTCACTACAGTCATTTACCCATTCATACACACACTCTCACACCAATGGTGGTAAACTACTGGATAGTAGCCACAGCTTCCCTGTGTTTCTTATGGACAATCCACGATGGGCACAGAAGTCCAACAACAGAACACAGAACCACTCAGGTTCAGTTCAGGGGGGGCATTCCTCCCAACCACGCCCCTCCAGCTTTCACTGTCATTGCCCATGTGAGTGTTGAAATCCCCCAGCAGAACAAGGCAGTCCCCAGGAGGCGCACTCTCCGGTACCTCCTCCAAGGACTTCAAGAAGGGTGGGTAATTTGAACTGTTGTTCAGCGTGTAAGCACAAACAACAGTCAGAACTTGTCCCTCCACTCGTAGGAGGAGGGAGGCTACCCTCTCATTCATTGGGGTTCAAGAGGGGGTGTGCAGACACCAAGATGGGGGGCAACAAGTATGCCCACTCCTGCCTGGTGCATCTCACCACGGGCAACTCCAGAGTGGAAGAGTGTCCAATCCCTCTCGAGGAGACTGGTTCCAGAATCAAACTCATGCATTTAGGTGAGACCAACTATTTCTAGTCAGAACCTCTCAACCTCGCATGTTAACTCAGACTCCTTCCCCACCAGAGAGGTGACATTCCACGTCCCAAGAGCCAGCTTCTGTAGCCAAGGATCGGCTCGCCAAGGTCCTCGCCCTTGGCCACCACCCATCCCACACTGCATTCAACCCATTTGGCCCCTCCTACAGGTGAAGAGTCCATGGGAGGGGGGACCCACGTTTTCTCTTTGGGCTGAGTCCAGCCGGGCTCCATGGGTTGAAGCCCAGCCACCAGGCACTCACCAATGTGCCCCACCTCCAGGCCTGGCTCCAGAGTAGGGCCCCGTCCAGGAGAGGGGACACTGTCTCCAATGATTGTGTGCATCATAAGGGGTCTTTGGGCTGCGCTTTGTCTGGCTCCTCACCTAGCACCTGTCTGCCTCGGGTGGTCCTACCAGGGCCATAAAGCCTGTGACACCATAGCTCCTAGGATCACTGGGATCTAATCCAATCCAAAAAACACTGACTTTATTTTCAAGAAGTGATCAAGTTAGAATAGTTCTTTGTTGAATCCAAGTGTTTGTTTCCTCGGTTGTGTTCAGGTGGGACGGACCCTGTCCCGAGTCCAGCAGGCCTTCACCTGGTCTTATGGAGAGGAGATCAAGCCTTTCAAACCTCCACTTAGTGATTCAGAGTTTCACAGCTACCTTAACGGACAGGGCCAGCTGACTCGGCCCGAAGAACTCCGACTGCGGATCTACCACGGTGGCGTGGAGCCGTCGCTGCGAAAGGTTTCCACTTTGCATTGCCTTGTTGCTGAAAATGTGCTAGATTAATAAAATTACCTTTACCTTTCCCCACACTCTTTACTAAGTTGCCTTTTATGCGTTTTTCTTGCTATTAACCTTTTCTTTCTTTGCAGTTAACCTTCTACGGTAGCTCTGTTGTTCTATTACTATAGATACGTTATACAGAATGAGCGTTAATTCTGCTACTTTGGATGTTTATGGCTTCCAGCTACTTGACTTAAATTTGAATGTAACATCAGACCAATATGTAGTTCAGAAATGTGGGCCAACTGGAAATTTATATAATTTACTGTACATTATATAAACTCAACACTTGGTCAGATCTCCATTCGGCTTTCATTACACTCTTTAAGCCACCAGCTTCATTAGTAATGACCATTTGTGGCTTAACTTCATTGAGGATGACATCACCGATGTCAGTCGACAGTATTCCTCGTGATTGTGTCGGCCATAATGTGGTCATGAAATACTACTTCTGAACTAATTATGTATGTTGGTTTATTGTGGAGGAATTCTGGACCAGTCTTCTTTGCAGAATTGATTTACACATTGTGGCACCGTATAGTCTAGTGGTAAAGCAAGTGCACTAAATATAGAGACTGTGGCCATGATTTTACACCAGCTGTACACATAAAATTGAAAACAAAATGAAATGAAAAAATAGTTCAAAAACATCTCATGAGTTAGTCATTCTTTACTGTGCATGTCAGATCTTAGTTTTAGTTTTTGACTAAATTGTTTGTCTTTAAAAAGGCATGCCCGCATATACCATACATACATAATTTCTGAATATTTCATTGTTAGGTGGTTTGGCGGTACCTCCTTAATGTGTACCCCGATGGACTGAGCGGTCAGGAGAGAATGGACTACATGAAGAAGAAGACGAGGGAGTACGAGCAACTGAAGAGGGAGTGGACGGCCAGGGCCAGCCACGAGGACCTGGAGTTTATCCGTGGGAATGTCCTCAAGGACGTGCTGAGGACAGACCGGGCTCATCCGTATTACGCAGGCTCAGAAGACAGTCCGCACCTCACTGCCCTCACAGACCTGCTCACCACATTTGCCATCACACATCCTCAGGTGTGGAGACATGCTCAGTGTTATGAGTTTTTGCAGTTTGTGGCTGAATGGGTGCAGCAATCTTCTGAAAATAGATGAAAAAAATACCCCATCCCTCAAAGAAGTTCAAATAAATGCAACACTACTAAAGGGAAGGACACTGTATGGTGCTCTTACCTTTTTGTACGTCACTTTAGGTGCTGAATGTATATTGTACAAAGTGTTTGTGTCAGTTGTGTGAGTCAACTCTCCTCAATCTGAAATGTTCAATTGTTTCCCTGAATTGCAGTCTTCTGGATGTCTAAGTTTCTGTATACTGAACTCTGCCAGCCATTCACTACACTCAGATTTCAGGCTATAAGAGCTGAAGCTGTGTGCCGACTACTCATCGCTCCTTCTTTGGTCCATTAACTTTTCTCAGAGCTTGAATGAATCTGTGGTCAACTGGTAACATTGTAATGTAGAGTTGTGTACAGCTCTGGTTCCAGAGGAATTTAGCAGGGGATGGGTGAGCATTGGCTTCTTTTGACAGCGAGCGGACTAAGCAAGCTGTACTTTAATACAAATACATCAGCAAACCTGTATGAAACCTTTCAAATAAAATTACCAGGTTTATAATACAAAATAAAGCAAGACGATGCACACCAAAAAGAAAAATCAGACGGGAAACAAACGTTGCAGAGCCCTGATTCTTTTTTTATACATACATTTTTCAAAAACACGGCTTACATGTTTTTCTGCTTCCCAGCCGAAGGACATTATTCACACTTTCCTCCACCATCAACACGAGAAAGAAAGTCACTCTCTGTTCCAAACCACCCAGCTTTTCAATCATTATCCTGTACCATTTCTAATTGAGGGGTGGAGTGAGTCAACACTCATGAGTTGTTGTAAATGAGTCGACATAAAAATAGACACAAACACTTAACTAATTAAAAGAAAACACGTTACCATATTTACAGTTAGCTTTTAACAATTTCAAAGCTAAAACGATCTAAACCCAAACAGAATCCAATCTCCCCTCCCTCTCAGCCAGTGTGGATTTTATTTAAAACTATTAGAAGTAACAAACAGCCACTGACATAAGATATTGGAAATTAATGTCCCATTAAAAGTACACATATTTTGTGTTGCTTGTTTATTTATAAATGTCCTCATTTAAATAACAGCGTGACACCAACATGTCCTCGTTACCTTTGTAATGAGTTGAACTTTGTTTTGCGCATCATAAAGTAACTAAAGTAAAATTTTAATGAGGTACTAAGTTCAAATTTAGATTTTTTTTAAAAGCTCTTGTTTTGCTTGAGTAGCCATTATTTTTATAGTCTTTCCACCTCTGTTAACATGTATAAACACTGATAAACAATTTGGGTGCTGTGGTGGTGCATTGGTTAAGCACAGCCAACATAAGGAGGCCTTAGACCTCAATGCTGCTGTCACAGGTTCAATTCCTGACCTGGTGACCTTTGCTGCATTTCTTCCCTCTCTCTCATTAAGTTACTTTCCTGTCATAGCACTTTCAAATAAAGGCCACTAGAGCCAAAAAACCCTTTAAATTTGACTCAAAGTGCAGCTGTTCTGAATGACTGCATACTGACTTACCGTCACCCTGAGCACACCTTGCTGTACGCTTTGAGCGTTAAGTCTGTTCCAAAGAATCATATGTGGTTTCATTTTTGTAGTTGAGTATTGCTGACTCTTTTGTTGATTTTGCCTAATTGACCACAGGACATAAGTAGATTAAATTTCAATTCACAAATACTTTATTGACCCCAAAGGGAAATTAAATAAAACTTAAAATAAATTTTAAACTGTTTAGTGTAGAACTACAGCGATGCATTCTTGGTACAGACTAAAGTAATTTGTTTCACCACGTCAGGATTGAGGAGGTGAGGAAAGGAAATGGAACAGCTGCACAAACAATCTTCACCACTTCAAAATAAGAGCATGCATACTTGAAGAATTCTTAAAAGTCGGCAACCAAAACTTTTACACAGATGTCGAACTTTATTCAAATAAAAGTTTACAAAACAGCAAAGTAGGTTGGCGCTTTAGAATTGATCTGTAAAACTAAATTTCGGGGAAACTAAGTGTGCTAAAAGTTTTTAAAGTTAGCAAAAAAAGCGCTAAACAAATAATTTGCCGCACTGTTAGCAGATTAGCGGGAGTGTGCTCATCACTGTTTAAAGCACATATTTTAAGCATATTTGACTAAAGAAGTTTCTAACTTTCTGCTGATGCTGTTTTTCAGATCTCCTACTGCCAAGGCATGAGCGACATAGCCTCACCTATACTTGCAGTAATGGACAACGAAGCACACACCTTCATTTGTTTTTGTGGCATTATGAAACGCTTAGAGGGGAACTTTCGACCAGACGGGCAGCTCATGTCCATTAAGTTCCAGCACCTGAAGCTGCTTCTGCAGTACTCTGATCCTGAGTTCTACGTCTATCTGGTGTCCCGGGGAGCCGACGACCTCTTTTTTTGTTATCGGTGGCTCCTCCTGGAGCTCAAGCGAGAGTTTGCATTTGATGACGCTTTGAGGATGCTGGAGGTAACTTGGAGCTCCCTGCCCCCAGATCCTCCAGAAACCGAGGTGGAACTTGTGGGGCCACTGCTAGAGGGAGACGAAATGACGTCGTGCAAAGACGAGGCTGTTAACTGCCTTAAAGATGAGGAGGTACAAAAAGAGAAGCAGCGTAGACGACATATGCTGAGACCATCCAGAGAGGAAACAGATATGAGGAGGAATCCCATCACTGAAGGGAAGGCCGATCAAATTGTAGGCTCTGGTGTAGAAATGGAGGGCGTTGAAGATGGTCATTCTGAAGAAATGTCAAAGAAGTCAAATTTGCAGGGTCATTTCTTTCAGAGACAACTCAGTTTTGGGGAGTTTAAATACTACACAGCTCGAAGCCAAGGCAGCTTTGATATGGAGGATCAGGAGCAGCCGCAGGGTTCGGCGTCTTCGGAAGCAAACAACCCAAGGCGGCAGTCGACAGTTGACAGCGAGGACGACCCTGGAGAAAGAACACCTCTCATTAGAAACTCTGATTACGGTTTGTCTCCAATAACTTCACACACTCACTTCCCTGGAGGACTTCCAGTCTGGAAAACTGGCTCATCCGTCTCTCCCACACCTTCACCTACAAACTCCAGCTGGCCAGGAGTTTCTCTGGACTTTCCTCTGGTGGCTACAGCTTCATCTGCAGCCAATTTAAGTGAGACCTCACCAAGAACTGGCTCTAAAGTACCAACCTCTTCAGCACAAGGTATTAGCTCTCCAACTGGTACTTCGAAAACATCAGCCGCCTCTCCTCCCGCTCAGAATAGATCCGTTCTCTCCTCGCCCATTTTGTCGTTTGGTGGAGGCTCCTCGGTGAACAACCTCCCCTCGCCTGGCAACAAATCCCCCAGCACCAAAGCGAACACACCAAGCTCTTTAAAAGCTGAAAGCACCAGCATCAAGCCCTGCTCTTTGCCGCCTCCTCACGAGTTCGGCAAAGGGAACCCCTTCATGCTGTTTTTGTGCCTGTCCATCTTGTTGGAGCACCGGGACCACATCATGAAGAACAACATGGACTACAATGAGATCGCCATGCACTTTGATCGCCTGGTGCGACGCCACAACCTCAGCAGGGTGCTGCAGAGAGCCAAGGCCTTGTTTGCAGACTATTTACAGAGCGAAGTCTGGGACTCAGAAGAAGGGGACGAGGTCAGCTCAGATTCCCCGACAACAGCTGCCCCACAATCCCCCTCTTCAACCATCTCCGCCAGGCCCATCTACAGCCCGCTAGCCTCACCTCCATCATCACCCAACTCGACTTACAACCTGGCCACCACCATTCCCTCCCCTTCAGCTCAAGTCTCCCTTTCCTCTGTGTCCTGAGTCCCTCAATGGATTTTCAATGGATTTCTCAGTTGACTCTTGGTAACCTGTTGGAGATCTTTTTTCAAACAGCTCCTTCCCTCCTGCTGAATTGGTCTGTTACCAATCTCCCCATGCTATGTATGCCTGATTACATGTATTCCCTGTATCCGTCTGCATCATAATGCTTCATCTTTCTCGCTGATCTGTCTGAAATATGGGCTCAGATGGCTTCGTTGGCGGCTGTTTCCTCACAGGCTGATGAAGCATGAAATTCCCATTCAGCCTCTTCTTTGTAGCTTCGCTTTCAAGTTCGGTTGCAGTCATCTCAGGAGTGTCTCACCTAGAACCCTGAACAAAGTCACCAGAGAATATCCTCAATCTGGCTTCATTAAACACAAAACGTTTGTCTGTTCCTCTTTAAAACAAACTTTCATGCCTTATATCTTCTCCTTTTTTGATACGTATCCAAGCTGCTGTATTGTTGGTTTTGATAGCACTCTGCATTGGGTCAAACTCATAGGCTGTATGCAAAAAATGGACGTAGCCACTGTGATGTCAACTATTGCTTTGTGTTATTTTAATTCTATTTCTACATTATGGGGGTGGCAGGATATCAGGAACACATGTAATTTGATATGCGATATATTAATGTCTTATTAAGACTGACTCAATTGTCTTATTTGTTGGTAATTTTCTCATTGCTCTTTGTGAGCTTTAGGATCCATCAAGTGTTGACATCAGTAGCAGTAAAAATCCACCCAGCAGGTCAAATATTCAGCTAAACACAAAATTATTCATACCTTTGGTATATCTTTTCCTGTGTTTTCTTAACTTTTAGAGATGTCTGTCTCGTTTCCTATCAAAACCTCTCTTGGCTTCATTCAGCCAAATGAATTTGATTTCATTTATTTGGCTGAATGAAATCAAATCAAATCTAAATCTCAGGGGTATTAGTAATTTGAGGCTTAACCGTGCTAATGGATTGCTGAATTTGCATGCATGGCACTTTAAATATTTCTTATCGAATATTGCATCCAAGCAGTGTTTTGTGATTGCAATATGGAATACATTGATACTGCAACAGTTCAATATATTTTTGCTGCTCTCATAGACATCGGAAACTGATTGTTCTTTTATTTTGGTTAGTTTAACGTGTGCTTTAAAACTGAGCTCTTTTAATAGTTTACTGCAATAAGTAAACTATCAAAAACATTTTGTGACTATATATTGTTAAATACTTTTTCTCAATGAGACTTTGCCACCTATGGGGTCATCAGTGGTGCTGTGGTTTGGACTTTCGTCAAATTGGATCCATGCTCCGAGGACAACCAGCTTTACACCTGGTCATCCTAGAGTTGGTCAGTTTACTCCTTTAGATAGAGGCATACAGGAGTAAACGACATAAACCAATTTAATGTTGTTTACCAGTCATTTTATAACCCAGGGTCCATATTCTCACAGATTCCTCTCAGAGAGCTTCTACCTTAAGCTAGACATTCCTGCCAAGGACTGCTGGCTTAAAAGAGTGGCAGTAAAATCAACTTTTTAAAGCTTTTCATCATGCTATAATGTTACTCCCTCATCAAAAACCTATCTATAGTGTTGCTTTGATAGTTGTTTGAGAAATCCTTACATTCCCATGGCAACCATTCATGGCGCTTTGCTCGTACAAAGTGCCACCTTTTCCCACAGTCTCCATCCGAGCTTCTGCCTCACAACGCTGCCCTTCCTCGTGTCTGACCCGCTCAGCTCCTCCAGACAGGCGGCAGCAATAAAACACTTGGTGGAACTGCACAGCGTCTGCTGAGGTCATTACATGGATCGCCTCTCAGTTCAGCGCTCCTAAGAACGGTTGTAAGCGGCATAATGAATAGCACCGTTTGTGATGATGTGCTGAAGGCGGAGTTTCGGAAAGAGCAGGAGCTTCTTAAAGAGACTGAAGCCCAATATTAAGGCGTCAAATTTCTTTCAAGTCATGTTGCCTTTATAACAGCTGAAGGTAACGTAGGTATTTGACTGCTATAAAATGCCACTATGTGCCTGGAAATGCATAATACCGTAAGGGTGATTCATTCAGCTGCTGAGGTAGGGGTTGACATTCTTCTCTTAGTGATGAGGTGTGGTTGACCCCGTTGTTATGGGTGACGCTGGGACTTGGACAATAGACTTCGATTGATTATTTGGCTTTTACTAGTATTTAATGGAGGTTGGTAAATAATTTCATGGAGTATTACTGCCACCAACTAGTAACAAGTCTGGACCAAATGCCCCCAACCTTTTATTGTACAGAAGGAATGTTCTAAGAAAAATCTTGGAATTCAAGAAATTCTAAGAAATTTTCCTGCAGTGACATCTCCAGAAGCCTCTCTTAATCAGGATTTGTTGAGAATATGGATCCCGGCTTTGTTGCACTCCTTCTTTGGGTTGTATTGATACTTGGCTTGTCTTTGGTGCCAACTTTTTAATGCTCATCAGTGTCTTTATAACTTGCGAGAGCCCTGAAGGATTCTTCCAGGCTGTTCCCAACGGATGTCAGAGCCACACCAACATGGAAACCCTGACTTGGCTGAGACTGCGTCCATCTTTAGCATACAGTGTATGGTTCAGAGTAGTCATGTTGTACCTTACAGTGTTTCTAGATTTCTATTTAAACCTATGCTTATGCTGTATACTGATGAGACAAAAGCATCAGTGTTTTATTTTTGAAGCCTTTCATCTTGCTCTGCACAGCCTGATATTTTTGCTTTGTCGCCCTTAGAAGTCAGTTGTTCTTAAAAGGACCTGGTGCTTCTGACTTAGAATCAACATGAAGATATGAGAGAACCTGTAAAAAATTAAATCAAAAGTTTTAGCATATGTGAACCTGAGAGATTTTGGGTTATTTCAATGACGGCGTTAACCTCATGCTGTATGACATAGAACTTGCAGGATCTTATGCTAAGAGCTGGGCAGACCGTACAAGACATTGTTTGTATTGACACGCATTAATGAATATACAATTTATGATAAATTTCCACTAATGATGCAAAGCCTTTTATTGTAAGGGGATCCCAGATTGAATGATGTGCTGTGTTTTTTAGCCAACAGTAAAAGAACCACAACAGCAGAACAGTCTGGAGCACAAGTGCTTCTAAATCACTAACTTTGGCTTATTCTTTCTGTGCTCTTTATAGTTTACAACACTTTGGGTGAAACTAAACAAAGTCAAATATAGTTAAGGACACGGTGATTTTTGGAATCTGTTTAAAGTTTTATTGATAATTTGACTACATTGATGGAATAACTTCAGATTTTCAATAGAGCTATTCTATTGAAAAATTGCTTACTCGGCAACTTTTAAATGTCCATATCTAACCTTTAGGTGAGTTGTTTTAAGGAAAAACTTGAACAAATTTCTGGAACCTTGGTATTGTCTTGCTTGACTGTGATCCAACTTTGCTCCAGCCTTTTCAGGATTTTGGTTCCTACTTTTTGCATGATTTAGTTAATGAGAGCATGTTCTGATTTCAGTCTATGTTTACTAAGTGTTTTATGTTGCCTGAATTATTTCTTTAAAGGTATCTCTAAGATATATCTCTGAATAAAGATTCTAACTTTTGAGCTAAAGAGGACTTTCTACAACCCAACCTGCCTTGGCTGAAAACGAATCTCCCAAAAGAGATCTTGAATTTCTTCCAAATATAACAAATGAGCTTGTTTTGTTTTGGTTTTTGAAACACGATGTTCCAAAAAGAATTATTCTAAAAGATAATCGCCTCATTTATCCCTGATCCACTAAATTAAATAGAATCAGAGGTGAATCAACTAAAGCAAACAATGCTGACTAAGGATAAAGGCAGAGAAAATGCCCCCTAATCTAATAATAATAGATCAGCTTTTGCAAAATTATTTCAATATTATCAGGATTAAACCAGGAACTGCATCATGTTGTGATTCCAATGTTTGATCTGAACTATGTTTTTCTCTCATGATTGTAATGAGCACAGGTGGTGCATGTCTTCTTGTTCTTTTAGGTGATCTTTTGTTAGTTTTTCCTTTTTTTAATGATGTATACATGGTGACATGCCTTAAATGAGTTTGACAGATCTCATTGCAGCAAGGATTGGCAGTCTAAGCGGTGCAGGTTCACCTGCTGGAGCTTTTTCTTCAATTTAACTCCTGAACCATTCAGTCACCATTAAAATGTACCACCAAGCAAGACATTAAAATGTTCCATCTCACACAACTCCCCCCCCCCAAAAAAAAAGAAACAGTAAATATTTGTTGTGGCACGTCTAATTTTTTGTTTTAAAATGTTTTTCTTAAGACTGGTGACAGTGATGATGAAATAGAACAGCAGGAATTGTTAACACTCAAAGTTTGTCTGCAGCTTCTCTTTGTGGGGCAGAATGATTTACGGAGCGAGCAAAATCTTACTTCTTCAGATTTCCCCATTTGATTGTTTCTTTTCATAATGTGGAGAGCAGCCTCTGTCTGCAGACGTGCAGTGAGCAGATGGACTTTGTTGAGCTGGTGATGAGATGCAGTTGGTTCAAACTCAACTGATGTCACTTCACACAAGTTCATCTTTTAAACACATATTAATGTTTATTGTATATTGAACACAAATAAACAATCATGCATCTTACTAGTCAGTTTTTGTTGTGTAGTCATTTTCTGAATATCTAAAATTCACATAAACTTGACAAAATCCAAATTTAGTTAAAAGTTATACATTACAATTTTGCCAAGCAAAACATGACAAATAATCTTCAAAATACTAAAAAGTATTGTAAAAGAGGTTAAGCGACAATGGACTGATTCTTCAAAACAAGAGAATCTGTGTTATAGATTCTGTGTTGACTTAAAGCCAGAAACAACACATTGTTAAAAAGTGAAAATACAAAAAGGTTTTGGAAATGTACAGTAATCTTCGTAGTAGAAACTACACAAAATAAATGTGTAAGACCTGAAGAACATTTCACCTCTCTTCATTGAAATAAAGTAATAACTTTATTTGTTCTGAAATAGAATAATAGCAGAAAACACTAATAAGCTTGGCACTGAGACTCAAAACTTTTGCAAAATAAAATGGAAAATAATAAACTTAAGTTTGTTCCCATTTATATTAATTCATTTGTTAGATCTGTCATAAATTGATTGTGTTTGTGAATTTCTCTTCCTTTCCCTCAAATATTTGTTAAAACGTTATGAATAATCCTAAACCTCCTCGAGTCCATTATGCAACAACAAAGTGTCTTTAGTCAGAGTCTTCTTTGGAATTGCTGTAATACAGACCGCTACAGGAGATCTTCCTGCCGACAACCCTCAGCATCTATCTGGTTGAAGAATATGGCACAACATGAATTACAACGATATGTATTTTACCTCTGTGAAAAATAAAGTATTTTGAAAATTAAATTTTAAAAAAGTGCTTTAATCAGAAACCCAACAGTTTTTATCCTTTTATTAATTATTGATCTGTCATTTGGAATTTCGTATTTCTTTATTTCATATTTGGTCAGTTTGCATTACCATCGACCACCACCTGATGGCGGTAACGTTCCGGCTCATAGTAAGGCAAGTAAAAAGAGGTGGCATTTCCGCTTCCGGTGGCGCAGTAGCCTTCTCGGGCAGGAGAAATGTTGTCCCGATTGTCACGGCTGGGGCTTGCATTGCCCCGGTCTGTTTCTGTCCTTTCGACCCGCTTCGTATCGCAGTCCAAAGCGGACAGCGCCATCTCCTCGACCGCTGTGACGGAGCTGTACGAGCCCGTGAATCAGTCTGGACACGGCGAGGTCAGCCCGTTCGCCAAGGTGAGTGCAGCTACTGGACCTCCAGCGAAAGAGCCTGCGCTGACGGGACTGTGTCCTGGCGGGGGTGTTCTGTTTTCTTTCAACTCAGTCCAGTTCAATGCCAGGTTTATTATTTGTTCAGGTGGGTTTGCGCTGTGCTGAATGTTTAATTATGAAACATTAAACCTTTATTGAGAGAACCCTTTTTATACAAACACTAGCTAAACCAGTGAGCTGATCTTGGACAAAAGTACAGAAGTTACAGCAAGATATAAAACGAAGTATAAAATTGTAAATCCACATTTTATCCAGACAATATGAGGTTTTATATTAGTAGTCTCTATATAGGAAGAAAACAAGTATAGAATAAAATGTAATAAAACCTGAAGACATTCAAGTTCAAACTTACAGTTACGATGAATAAAATGACTTTAATTTAAAACAAATCCCCTTAATTGATGAAATATTTATTTTAAACAGATACATCTTATCCCTCATGTATGAATGTGTATTTATAGATTTGACTCTAAATAGAATTTTAAATGAAGCGAGGCACAACTCGGACAACTAAACGAGCTCTTCAGTATTTCTTAAATCTAAATAATATAAGCCTAAATATTAGGAACATTGAATAAAAGCAGGTCTGTTAAACCGACGTCAACTGAGCACAGCAAGTTTAGATGTACTAACAGATGATAATCACTAGATCTGTTCTATCACATTCATAATGGCAGCATGTAGCATCTCTGGTACCTTAGTTCTGATCTGTTGTAGTGTTTTTGCTGCTGTTCTTGTTTTACATATATATTTTTAGTTTATCTTTGGACAATTATTCCCTCTGGTTCTAAATGCTGTGCAGCTGAAAGGAGTTTTGCTCTTTATTACTTTCAGACAGTTGTCCAGATGAGTCTATTATACAGCAGCAATCTTCAGACAGAGGCCTCTTCAGATTTGTCGCAACACTGACTGCTACTGGAGATCCATCCTGCCCATAGCATCACCATCCACAATGATTCTTTAAAGATAATTGAATGATATGAGTTACAATAACATTTCATTTCCCTTTAGGATTTTTTTTTATTTACTTCATTGGAATTATACTGAAACAAGCGGAACTTGGGGTAACGTTCACCTCCCTGGGTTTTCCCATGACCTCTGATATTCAGGCAGGCAGTCACCTCCTACAGGACCAATGTGTGAGTCAGTCAGGGTGCTCCAGCTTGATTGTTGTGTTGTGGTTCATTCATTTTTATCTCTGTTCCTCAACAAGTTCCATTTACCAGTTTCAGGACCCGGCCAGAACCCCTCAGTGTAATTACCTTGAGAAATAATGAGATTTGGTTAAGTATAAAACAGCCTTTAATGCTGAAAAATTATCAAATGTTAAAAGCCATGTTATAAATGGAACAGACACAGAGTTACATTCACTGTCCAGCGCTGGAGCCACACTGAGCTCACCTGATGGATGCAACCAAGTGAGGCAAAGACTGTAGCTCGAGTTTAGTTTTCATTCTTCTCTACAGTCTGTGCCCTCCCTAAAAGGCTGCGTAATCAGTCTCAGTCTGTTTATGTGTGACTAGCCAGTCTTATGTGATATGGTTATGTGAGCAGCAGCACTGTGTGTGTAAGCAGATAAGAGATGGAGGAAAACAATAGCCTAATGTTATTGTAACTCGTATTATTCAAGTGATTTTGAAGTCATTTTATCCATCATAACAGAACCCATAACAGTTGTTTCAGGTCAGCTTTCGACAGCCTTCTCTTTTTTAAAGAGTTTCTAATGTATTATTTATTATTTTGATCAGAATCCAGACTTCCATGGCTTCTCCACCGATCCAGAGGAGGATGTGAGGAACATGAAGATGGGCTTCTTCTTGGGCATCTCTGTGGCTCTAGTTATCGGAGGAACCTTTATCCACTATTTACCAGACCACGGGTAAGTTTTTTTTTTTTTTTTTTTGGTTCTGCTCAGATGTGAGGTGACATGCATTACAATAAACGTTCTTACAGTAGAATGGTGGGCATCAAAAAGGTGGAAATGGTTTCATAGCCCTTCACAAATTGATGAGCAACAGCTCCTGGCTGCTACCTCTTTGGTATTTTAACTTTTTAGTGGAAGCAGGAAGGAGTTTTCCTCACTACCTCTGCAGTTTGGTTCGACTGTTAAATAAGGATCCAGTACAATTTAATGAGGCAAGCACTGACTTCAGTGAAGGCTAACCTGTGTTTGTGATTGTGTGGCTTCCAGCATGCGGAAGTGGGCCAGAAGGGAAGCAGAACGACTCATTCTGCTCAGGGAGAAAGAAGGTCTGCCGCTCATCGAGGAGAACTACTACGACGTCAGCAAAATCATCCTGCCCTCCTCCAACGAGGACTGACCCCTCCTGCACTGTCCCACTCTATTTCATGGTTGTTGTAAATCACTGATTAAATAAACTATGTTCTTATTGGATGATGTTTGGGTTTATATAGCTTTTTTTTGGTGTTTTATAGTTTTGAACCTCATATTCCTGTGGAAGTGTTAGATGGATCTAATGGGAAGGTGTCGGTTTTTCAGTCCTGCTTTGTTCTCCAAAATTACCAGATCTCAAGAGTCTCACATCAGAAACCAACATGAAGGAGGAATGTAGAAGAGCTGTGACAAATAACCTTTTAAAATTCTGTTATCTTATATTCTATAAACAATAGAAGCACCTTAACAGTGTCAAAGACATCAAAACATTAAGAAAGCAGCTTTTTTTCTTGTGCCTTAACCCCAAAACTGCAGGTTTTCTAGAGATTCAGAACACATCCCAGGTTGACTCATAGTGATCCCTTTTTATCAATAATGGATTGCAGCTTCCCCGTTCCTGCTGAAAAGAAAGGGACTTCCCTGTCCCCCCCTTTAGCATGATGCTGCCACCAACACGGTTTACCTTTCTGTGTGATGGCCACAGTTAGTTTTCCATCACATTTTGCATGTAGATCAAAAAGTTACGCTTTGGTCTCATCTAACCTGAGAACTTTCTTCCATGTGTTTCCCATGTCTTCTGTTTAGTTTATTTCTATGTGGAGATATTTAAGCCTTGCTTTAAAGGGGAGTTATTATGTAAAATCAACTTTTTTGAGCTTTATATCATAATTGTAATGTTATTCCCTCATCAAAAACACACATGCAGTGCTGCTTTGGTTCTTTTGTGCAGGTTTTGAGAAATCCCTTTATCTCCCATGGCAACCATTCAGGGGTGCCTTAACACTTGCTCTCACAGAGCGCGTCCTACCTCAGTACCCCCATCATCACACCTGGTGGAACGCTCCTAAGAACATTTGTTAACAGCATAACGGTGTGGTTAAATGAATGAAAAATTATTCAACCTCTCCAGGCTGTTCTTTAGAGCATTCCTATCCGCCAGTATATAGCTTTCCCCGGTGAGATGCGTTTTTAAACATTTTTATGGAAGTTAAAGAGGCTCGGCTATGGACCGGGAATTCCCGGAGAACAAGCCCAGAGACAGGCAGCTGCATGCAGCTGCAATTTGCAGCGGGACACCAGTCTGTCTTCCTTCCTGGAAGTCAATTTTTTTATTTTGTCCCAGGCTTTTGTGAGTCATATGGGTGTAATTAGGTCAAAATTTGGGTCTGGATGAATGCACTCTTGTATGTCTGTGACCCAGTAAAAGGGTAATTTATCCACTATTTACCAGACCATGGGTAAGTTTTTTGGGGGGGGGGTTCTGCTCAGATGTGGGGTGACAGAGGTCAGGGATGCAGGAAGAGTTTATGCAGAAATGTTTGGAAGTGCAAAATGTTTCATCCGCCGTTTAAAATATTCCTTTAAATCTATCTAACCCAAGAAGACATGACTTTCAAAATTGGACCCAGTGAGAAATGGGTATATATCTAAAAATGTTCTCATTGTTCCGATGACTATTGTTGCAAAAACTTTGTTGGTTATTCAAATGAAAAACAGGACTGTAGGTAAGCCGGTCATAAAAAGCAATGACATGATAAATTAAGACGAGCTCGATCATTTCATGATTGTTTTTCTTGTGACTCTTTCTAACAAAACCTGACAAAAGTCTTCAGTCTGGTGCCCTGGTATCATCTAGCCCCTTTTTTGTAGAGCTGTTTTGTTTACAGACTTCAATATCCATTTAATTTGTTGTTTTGTTTATTTATTTTGGATTTTTAAAATGTTTTCTAGTGCTAGTGTTTGATATTTATTACAAATTAAAGTTTATTGGCCTTTTGAGGGAGTGGACTTGTTAAAACGAACTTGATCATTTCACGATTGTTTTTTGTGTCTTGTTCTACCAAAGACTGGACGTCTTCAAAAGTCGTCAGTCCGTTGCAAAACATATGAAAATGTTTTGAGACCATTTTCATGTTACTTGAAAATGGTCTCAAAACAATATTATTGTTTATAGAAATTATCTGCCTCATAACAAAATCTCACGACATGGTGACTGACAGCTTTAACAAATATGGAGAAAACATTTTTTTTTTCTTAAAGTTATATACTGCAGCTTGAATAAAATGCAACTAAATATCATTTTTGAGAAGTCTGGATTGCTTTATGGTTGCCTATGACTGTTGATCATGGGGAGAGATATTTCAGTAAACTAAAACTAATAGAAAAAAATTTAAGCAACCTATTTGCATACTGTATGCGGACTGTTGGATGTAAAATTCATGAGCAATAAATATTATGCTAGTATCAGTACTGAACCAAAGAAAGCAAGGCGGTTGCAAGCCTTTAAAATTGTGTTGCTTTTTAAGGGTCAAATAGACTCAAAAAGTTGTAACAGAAGCTGAGCGGGGGGCCCCAATCAAAGTTTTTGTCAGAGGGCCCAAGATTCCTGGCGGCGCCTCTGCTCAAACAAGGACTGCTACAAACAAGGACGTTGCCATGGTTATTGCTTCATGTGGTGGTAAACTACTATTTTACATATGTACTTATGGGTGGCGACAGGGTGGACAGGGCTGGCCCAAGGCAAAAGCAAACTAAGCGGTTGCTTAGGGCCCCAGGGCTACTTGGGGGCCCTCTAAATGGAACTGATTTTTATTTATTTATTTTTTTTGTAATGATTTCTATGTGATTTTATTAACAAAAGCACATAAATTCATTATAAAGTTGTAATTTTCTTCTTTTTTTTTACAATAATATATATTTGATAATTTGATAATGTATGTAAAAATCTCTTATATCAGCAAAAAGAAAATAAATGAATAAATTGCTCTTGGGGTCCCCCTGGTGGTATGTCCCGCACTGAACGATAATATGAATGGCTGTGCAGAGCACATCCAAAACTCCAAAGAATCAGTAAAAGATAAGTTATTAAAACAATGTCTCAAAAAATATTTATTATTCAGGGAGAGAGAAAAGAAAGAGGAAGAGTAGAGGAAAAAGTCAAGATGTTTTAATGTGTCTTGGTAATGTTTCTCAGAAAGATTTGGAGATGCTAATTGAAAGCGACCTGCAACAGTCCAGTTCAACAGCCAAACATTTATGCTAGAATGTTTGAATTTATGTGAAGCTGAGTTTTAACTTTAAATGAATTGATTCTCATGCGTGGCTCTGTATATTTCAGATTTTTTTTTTTTTTTTTTGCCTTCAAAACGTGTTTGATAACATTTGACAACAATAATTAAAACTTCTCAATGTTTGACATTATCTAGCAAAATGTTTTTACATCAGGCTGCATGGCTACTGCATTAATATATCAATGAGCTGCTCTAAGCTGTAGTTGGCGATATATTGTTTGCTGCTGAGCATGATAATTTATGCATCTAAAACAAACAGTATTTTTACATCAACTTATAAGATATGTGAAATTCCTCCAATTAAAATTGTTTGAAGACACAGAATCAACCCGGTATCAGTCAACATTCTCAAGTGAGAAAGACTCGCATGGTGTAAATTAAAATTGCATCTATTGTAATTACACCTAAGAGAAATTAATTTAATCAAAGAATGTCATGAATATGTGTGCATGTATTACATTTTAAGTTGGGCTGCACCGACTGCAGTTTTCTGGCCATTCACCGGTTACCGATCTTTAAAAAGCCTGACCTGCCGATTTGGCCGATACCAAATTTTTTTGTCTGAAATGTTACTAAATGTAGCAAGAAAGTCACTGAGTTGGCAACAGTGGGGTGAATATTGTTAGCTGCAAACATGCAGACATGACCTGGTGGGCCAGTCTGTCAGTCAAACTTTTCACTACAGAGCAGAAAAGGACAGAGACTGATTTTTAAACCTTTCCTGACGAAGATGAGATCAGGGAATAAAATGGGCTTCATGAAAGTATCGGCCAATCACCAGTCCCCCACAGTTAAGGAAATCTGCACCGATAAATCGGCCAATAAATGTATCCTATATATGTATATATATTATACACGTGCATATGGCATATAATGTAAACATCACTGTCAGAGATGCAGTAAGTTTATAGCAGGTGTGTTAATGAGCTAATATTCTGACTGTTGATTGCAGCCAGCCCCCATTATTAGCAGAACTAGAGGGCCCCAAAACCAAATTTTGCTTAGGGCCCCATGGAGGCTTGGGCCGGCCCTGAGGGTGGACCAGCAGCTGCGCTCTGTTTCCCACAAATTAGGGTTTATAAAGGACAGGTGTGTGGCCACATGTGTGCGCACGGCTTTAGGCATCCAATTTTTTTTTTTTTTTTGTGCGCTGCACTTTTCTAAATTTTTTCATACGTCAAGTTTTAGTGTGAAAATTGCACAGTCTTTTATGCATGAGGCCCCTGATGGACCATGAACAGCACTGCCTCTTCTACTTGATCTGGAACATAGTTCGGGGGTGAGATCTCTTCCAGTTTCATCCTAGCAAGTGATGACTACTTTAATCTTCGACAGAAGGCGGTAGAGTCACGGGCGCACGGCGGAAAAAGAGCCTGGAGCCTCTGAAGAGTTGACCCTGAAGGAGGTTGGGGAGAACAGTTGAGCTCTACATGTTCTGAGGACAGGAAGATGGACGTGTGGTCAGGATGTCTGCATACCTCGATACTCAGATGATTCCAGCAGTGCAGCCAGGATTTAAAGACGGGAAACCGAGGAGGAAGACCTGCAGCCAGACTGGAAACACAGAGCTGAATGAGTCAGAGCGGCAGCACGGAGCAAGATCAGATTCTACATTCTGTGATTCTAACAATCAGTTCAGGGTGTGTTGTCTAAAGCCTTCGGGGAATAAAATAGAGTCTTGTTGCTTTAAATTGAGGAATCAGAGTGAAGAGTACCAAATTATAATGAAAAAACTTCATGTAAATGTGTCAATTTATTAAAACTAGAAATAAATACAGAAATAATGTATCAAAATATATATGTAATTATGTCTTAATTAAATGTACTCATTTTATTTAAATATTTCATCATTCAATAAATTATTTCACTTCACCCATCAAAGTTTGCTTCGACTGAATGTCAGTTCAATATCCCCGCTGGAAAGTTCAGAAAAAAACTTCAGTAACACTATTAAATTGTTGCAATTTATTTACCACAAACTCGCCAATCAGACGTTAGATGCAGCCCTAGTCCCGCCCACAATACATTCAACAAAGGCACATATAATTAATTCTATTTTGAATACATTATTTCTGTATTTAATCCCAGGTTTAAAGAGTTTATGACGTTTAAATAATTACTTCATTAGTTTTTTACTGATCTCAGGTATGAATGCAGATGACAAACTTCCAGATTGTTAAAACAATCTGCCAGACCTCATCAGACAGAAAACAATGAATCGTGAATCATTCTGTCACTCACCCACAGTTGTTGACGGCCATTACATCAGCAACCAGCGTGAATGGGTAAGTCAGAACACTCAGTGTAATCTGGAGAGATGCAGTCGACGTTAATGTAACTGCGGACCATCAATAGCTGTCAAAATTAAAGTGCTGTAATAACAGTAAACTTACGCCCATCACAAACTTTGTGTAGCTTCTTATTGTTGATGCCTGACTAAACTAAAACAAGAACAGGAGTTAGATTCCAATAAATTACTTATAGAGGACAATGCACATTAGTGAGAATGTTAAAGTTTTCGATTTAGTACAATTTTCATGACAGCTTGATGGTACAATACTAAAATAAATGGAGCACTGTACTAAAAGAAACATTAAAACCAATGATGTGATCGAGCAAGAAGAAAGAAAGAGACAAAATGTGACAGACTGAACTGATACAAAGAGGTCAAGAGTTCAGAGTTCATGATCCTTCAGGTAACCTTTAACACAAGAATTAAGAGCTTGTGGAAAACGGTCTTAAAGCTGGAGGTAAACAGCTTCAAAAGCTGTGAATACACTCACCAGCCACTTTATTAGGTACACCTGTCCAACGCCTCACTAACATAAATATTGAATCAGCCAATAACATGGCAGCAGCTCAGTCCATTTAGGCATGGATAAGACAGCTTAGATACAAACAGCTGGTATACGTACGCTGTCGTCTACAGCATAGGTGTTGATGAAGTAGGCCAGCAGGTTACAGCACCACAGGAAAAGGACTTCTCCCAGCACATGTGGAACAAAACCACTGCAAACAAGCACACTGATCAGACCGTAAGGAGTTAAACATACCGTATGGACTGCAGAGGGGGGGAGCCCCACTTACATATAAAATCCAGACAATCCTTCCTCCTTAAATATCTTCATGATACAACTGAATAGACCACTGCAAACGAGAAAACGCATTCAGCCACATTTCACCAGACACAAATGAAACCATTTAATTACATCAGGATTAGCGATTAAAGGCTTGACTGCTGGGATGAAGGGAACGATGTCTTCATTCAGATGTCTCTGCAAAATGTAACCTAGAATAATCTGTGAAAACCTCAACAAGAAGTCTGAACTAAACTAACATGTTGACTTTATGTTAAAGTCAAGATAAAGTCAACATAAAGACTTATTCTGACTTATCTTAAAACAAAGAACAGTTCTGACTATGAAGCGATTCCTACCAACAACCGGAATCCAATCACTAGTGAACAACACATCCACATTCAGCAGCTATGACTTAGCTTCCTCTGAGTAGTCCTGGAGTTGTTGTTTTTTTTTTTATAACCCGGTTTTAAGCCAGTTTTACGTGGTTATTTTTAACACAATCTTTTTGCAAGTTAATTGTGGCGTGGTACTTTGAGCTCATGTCACGGTCGTTTACATGCAGTACCTCGTGGACCACTAGAGGGCGCCCGTGGACCACCAGTGGTCCGGGGACCACAGTTTGAGAAGGACTGCCTTAAAGTAATAATACTTTAAGGTACAAATTATGTTTGACCAACTTCAACTCCCTTGTTTTACTTTTCGGTTTTTTGTAAAAAAAGATATTCTGTTTCCTGGAAGTTAAGGTGGCTTAAAATTTTACCAGAAGTTTAGTTTTAGCTCAGCATGTTTGAGCCAAAATATGCTAATTTATGCAAAATTAAATTATGCAAAAGTATTCACATCACTTGGTACTTTTCTGCTTTAATATTACCCTTTTTGGATGATACTAATCAAATTTGCTTAGAAAAAATAAATAACTAAATAAATAAAAAAAATAAAAATAAGCATACCGGCTAAATATTTCTTCATTTAGTTTTTTCTGTTGGGATTTGTGTCATTTTAGACTTTTCACTTACATATGAAACAAGTAACAGCTGCTGAAGCCTCATCCCCCACTTGGCGACACCAGTTTTATTTAAGCACATGGAAAAGCTAGTTGTGCCAGGACAGACTGCTCTAGATGGATGGTATCCTGATTGTGTGAGTGAGTTTATCAAATCAAAACTGCCTCTGACTTCAACATAAGCAAATCACATCAATGGAATATAGGGACGTCTGTTTGTATGACCTTATTTGTTAAGGGTGATGTGCTTGTGGGGGCACAAAGTTGCTAAAAGTCACCAGGAAGGAGTCAGTCTGCTATGGCCAGAACTCAGAAGGACCAAGCAAGGGAGAGCACAAAGCAATCTCCCTCAACGTGGATCCCCATCAGTGACTTGCTGTTCCCACATCTGTGTTGACTTGAAAAACTTTATAGGAAGTTATTGTACTGTACCTGGACCAGATCTTGTGACCTTACCTGTACTTGGTCTCTCTGCCGACGAACTGGGCCATGCAGCGCACTGACATGACTGCCAAAGAAAAACAAAACAGCTGATCAGATAATCTACTGACTCCGGTGTTCATTCAGAAGCAACACCGTACATCACCTTGGCTTTTATCAGACTGATAACAGGGCGCGTAGTCTAGAAAGCGGGAGACACATTTTGCTGGTTTCACCAGTTGAGTGTTAATTGTGTCCTGCATGAAAACAATATGCCACATTGGCTTCTTTTGTTTTGTTTGAAATTGTTTTGTTTGGCCCATCCAAGCAAAACCTTGTAAATTCTTACCATCAGTAGAGCTTTACAAGATTCTACTGATGTTGTGCAGTTTTTCTCGTATTCAAATGACAAATAATAATACTGTCACTGTGAAGATTACAGCTCTGGTAATGGATTCCCATCATCACAAGACACAAGGCACTTTACAATATTAAAAAACTGAACTGGGGAAGACTTTTGTTTTTTTTAAATTGGTCCTACTGGTGATATGAGGCTCAGAGGAAAGTTCAAAACCTGTGCAGAGGAAGCCATCTTACTGAGGGCATACCGTGAAAAGGATGGGTGGCAACTTTGGACAGGCACTGAAAGATCATCTCATGTGACGTCTGAGAAAAAAAGTTGAAAGAAGAAGGTCATTATGATTTTTGATTTCAACATGGCATACTGAAACATATGAACTGTCAGTTTAACCCTCGTCTTACTTGGATTAAAGAGAGAAAACACTGTAATACTAATGATTCTTCAGAAAGCATTGACCTCTCACCTCTTGGACCAATTTCCTAAAGGAATTTTGGTGCTCATCTTTTTTGGACTGGAGCTCCCTCTGGTTATAGAAAAAAGTTACAATTTGAATAAAAAGTTGCATCTGAAAATAATTGTTGCTATGAGATCTGTTTGTTAATACAATAGAACTGCAGTGAACGTCAGTAAAAAAAAAAAGCATTCAGATCTCTATGAACACATCTAAATAAATGAAAATAAACATTGGACAGAAGTCCATCTGGTGTTGTACAGAAAAACTTCCATGCTCTATTACTTCCAGCATTATTTCCAAGTATATAAAAAGTGACTACCATTAGTTTCTATCTCAGGGAGTAAAGCATGGATTGTTGTGTTAATATGACCACAATATTAGTGTCTTTCTTACCCGTTTAATTTTGCCCCTGACCACAGTAGAGATGGTGCTGGATACTATGCGAGGTGAGAGGCCCCGGAAGAGTCCCAGCTTCCCATCCACTTTGAGAATATACTGAGCTGAAAACAAACACACTTCCTCTTAGCTGTTCTGAGCTACAGTGGCATAATTATTTTTTAGTTAGCACATTTCGTTAACACGTTAAACATGCTGCGATAGAATATTGCCGCAGCATGCATAGGTCATATACTGTGCCTTTTTTAAAATCAAAAATACTTTATTAATCCCACAAGAAAATTAAATGTATTGAATGAACAAAACGTTGTCTGCTTGTCATCGATCCAGGTGATTGTTGAGGCCTCCGCTTGTGTCTTCTGGAGTTTCAGACAAAGCAGATCAGGCTGAGTTGCACTGGAAAAAATCAAAGAACATGATCCTCACAGTGTTGCCTCCATTGTCCTTTGTCAAGTCATATGACTGCATCTTCAACTCCACCTCAACAGCAATAAGCAAACTGCAAGGGGTTGTGATATTGTCATGTGCACTTAAGTAAGCAATAATACTCAGGTGGGCCAAGTGTAGTCTCTCCAGGACCTTTATAATTTTGGATGTCAGAGCAACAGGTCAATGGTCACCGATCACTGATGAGTAAGCTTTCTTTGGTGCCACAGCAGGGCAACAACAATACTTGAACCTTCTTCCAGTTCCAGCTAAGGTTGAAGAAATGTTGCAAAATTCCACAGAGCTGCATAGCGCAGGCTTTCAGGACTCAGGTTGACACTATTTGGACCTGCAGCCTGGTTCCACTTCACTTGCTCAGCTACATCTTCACCTGACTTTTAGAGATGGGCATAAAGAAGGATGAGACGAAGGGAGCTCCAGCATCTCCTGATTTTGTTAAAGACAGAGATGTAAGAAAAAGGGTCCATAATCAAGGTGAAAAATAAAACATTGGGTGACAGACGAGCTGTTGGTCAAAGGAAGGTGTGATGTATCTTTGGCTGGGGGGAGGAAAGGAGATGCCGATCTTGCAACCTGTTCAGTTCACTGGATCTGTCTAGGCTTCCATCAGTCAGACATTCTCCTTGAAGTCTGTGATCTTCCTCATCTCTGACAAAATATATTTGATATTCTCCGGCTCGCTCAGCTACATCTTCACCTGACTTTTAGAGATGCACAAAAGAATACTTGCTTGGTACTCTTCAGCTTCCTCATTTACTTCTCAGTAATTGCCCATGTTTCTCCCTTACTTTTTTCTTGTGTAGCAGTTTCTTCAGGTCACTAGTGTGACGTAGCTGGCACAGTGTATCCCAGTGCTTTGATACTGATATTTTCATAAACTATATCCAACCAAGGTTAGGTGCCTTGCACATGTGACAGGAGGAAGCTGAAATTGAACCTACAACCTTCTGATCACAAGACAGCTACTGTACACACAGAGCCACAGTCGCCCCCACAAAAGAGTGTTTTGGTCTTTGGATGTCCCATATATGCAGCTATAGCTCACCATAGCTAAAGAAACCAGGCAGGTATAGAACTGGTCTTCCAAACATTGTTGTCCCAGCAGCTGGAGGAAGAGGTTCGTGTCCCACCTGGAAAAACGAAAAAAGGGAGAAAATACAAATTGATCTGAGATGGAAACAGAGGTGATACTCGCACTGCTTCCCAGGTGAAAAAAATATATATACTTTAGTATATTTCAAACATACTTACATTTGCGTAAGTACATTTTAAGGATACTAAGTATTATCATACTTATGATACAGTAGTATCATCAAACACATTGGATGAGCTCATCGAATGTGTTTGATGATCTGTAACATCTTTAACAAAGAAAGTATATATATATATATATATATATATATATATATATATATATATATATAAAATCTACCTCATCTGCCTTATCTCTCTATATTTCGGTCGGTCGGTCGGCCCAGCTACCTGAATTAGCAGTTTGACGTAAAGGAGCGGGTGTGTGATGGCAGTAACACTCGCCCCCAGCAGCACAACGGCAGCGTCC
Source organism: Poecilia mexicana (assembly GCF_051168715.1). NCBI lineage: Eukaryota > Metazoa > Chordata > Actinopteri > Cyprinodontiformes > Poeciliidae > Poecilia > Poecilia mexicana. The sequence continues at coordinate 7,810,684 of NW_028263376.1, read as the reverse complement.
ACTTCCACGGGAGTAGAGGACATCCTGGTCAAGGTAGGCTTCCAGTGTGGGATCGACTTCACGGAGATCCATCTTTGGTCACCGAAATTCACAGAATTGGATCATCTCCGGAGAGAATCAGCTGGAGCTAACATGACTTCCGCTCTGAGCTTTTTCAGTCTCAAACTCTGAGGTGAAACCGAGTTCAGCTAAATTAATGTGTCCAATTTAAAAAAAAAGAAAAGCAAAACAAAAAGTAGCTTATATCCTTCATCACATCATATTTAGGTTTAAAACAGATGGCTGGGGTCTCTCGGCGGAACAAAAACAACAGGGCGGAGTCTATCCGCTGACGTCACATAATTTATGATCTCAGGCGGCCAGACGTTCGGTCGTCAAGATGGCCAGATGTTATATTTGGTTCATTCACCAAACGCTTTTCTCGCGTCAGGTGCGTCTGGTTTACATTCAGACCTTAGTGAAAATAAATACATATACTTTAGTATATTTCAAACATTCTTACATTTGTGTAAGTACATTTTAAGTACTAAGTATTAAGTGTAGTACATATAAATGAAGTATACTAACAGTATGGTTGTACTAATTTTGACATTATAACTTTAAACACACTGATCACTGATACTGTTATCTAGGATTAAGATAACAGTATCTTAATACTGTCATCTTAATAACAGTATTATGTTATTAAGATAACATAATATGATAATATATTATCTTAATAACATACTATTGTGTTACTAAGATAACAATACTGTTATTACTATGTTAACAGTATTATTATACTGTTATTAGCAGTATAATAATACTGTTAATAAGAGTATTATACTGTTATCACATACAGTATGCTACATATGTCTCCACTGGGCCAGTCCATCACTGCACTCTGTCCATCATCATCTTCTTTGAAGACTCCTTCAGATGAAGAGGGTTTGGCCATGGCAGCTCCCAGTAAACATCAAAGATGACAACTATGAGTGCTATTCATCTCAAACCAGACGATGTCTCTGGAGCTGCCACATCATGACTTTCAAGACCTTTGCTAGCCATGTCTTTCTCAGATATCAACCCACCTGGAGTGCAGAGGTATGTGGTTGAGCACATCATGAAAAGCGATGACAATGCAATACATATCTCCTCATTAAAACTTATTTTATGGTCGAACTCCAAGACCACAACATGAAATAGACTTTGAAACTTGATCCTCTGATGTTGACCTTCTGTTAAAAGATCCTGCTGTGTCAGACCTGCAGCATTCCAGAAAGATATTTGATAGTCTACTACCACCAGCTGCAGACATGGTTAAACATCTTTGACCAGATACCCCCCTTTAAGTTTATCTCAAAATTCTTGACTCTGTCTATGGAACAATCCAAGACGGTGATGAACTGTATGCAAAGTTTATGGAGCAATTCCAAGATGCAGGTGAAAAACCATCAGTCTGTTTACAACGCCTGCAAGTGACTTTGAACTATGCTGTAAGGAGGGGTGGAGTGTTAGCTGCTGATTTTGAAAAACATTTGCTGAATCAATTCTGTAGTGGCTGTTGGGATAACACCTTTCTGAGCTCCAACTGAAGCAGCGCAAGTCAAAACCACCATCTTTTGCAGAGCTGTTAATGTTGAGAACAGAAGAAGACAGAGAAGCTGCTAAAGCTCAGCGTATGAAACCCAGAGCTAACGTGCATTCACATCATGCTTATGCACCAGCTGAAGAAAAGAGTGCTTATGATAACCTGACTAGCCAACACCTTCAAGCAGTTACCTAATGTACACAAACAGTTGGCTGCTCTATCCACTGCTCAGTCTGGTCAGAAACAATCTGTTTTGCCTAAATCTATCCATGTTGGCAAGTTCAGTCAGCCCCCACATACTAGTAAATGTGCATCTCAGTCCTCTCAGAAAAATGCAGCTTTTTGTGACCAGGTTACTGCTACATCTGTGGGGAAGATGGATTTTTCCCTATTCTCAAAAAAAAGGGAAAATCTGTATTTTTGACAGGGATTTTTGTCAAGAATCCCTGTCAAAATGACTGGAGTTGTTTCTGCTCCAGCAGAAATGACTTTTCTCTGTCAGACATTTATAGATCTTTGTATTAAAGGAATCACGGCATCAAAATATTTATTGGTGTTATTTATAGAGTGCAGGCCATAAAGGCCCATTTTAATGGAACATATAAATTGAGTAGAGCTGTATCTTCCTGCTCTAATCCTGCATATTGGCCCTTATCTTCGAGCACATAAAACTAATGCTTTAGGTTCGTCTGCAGAGCATGTGATTTAGGATATGGCTAATATCTGGAGCTCCCACTGGTAGATCTGCTTTATCTCCAGGTCAAGGGAAGGGATGGAATGGCTTAAATGTATTTGTGATTTTTGACCCTCGTCATTATTTGGTTTGAAAAAGGTTGGTATATCGAACTAGAAGCAGCAGTTCTAACTTAAATGAAACTTAATTTGTCATAAGTAATTAAGTTTATCCAAGTAAATATGTGATTTTGTAAATTATGATAATTTAATGCAAAGTTGGGATTTTTAATGGACTTTCAATGCAACTTTTAGAGCAACTTTGCATTAAAAGTGTCATTATTTACCGAATGACACTTCATGACAACTGTCATAAACATTCATAAAGACTCGTTCATGTTCATGACAGACGTTATGTCATGTTTTTGACAGTGTCATGTCAGTCTTATGCACACCCCTTCAAATAAAGTGTTACCAAAACTACTATTACTTCAAAAATTATTGTTACTTTTTTTAAATAAAAATACTTCCTGCCGTACTGCCGTTGGTGGTAATTTTCAGTGTGAAACTGATTTCCAGCCGACGGAGGGCAGCAATGCTTCCTTCAGGCTGAATGTTTTTCTACAACACTGAGTTCCCAGGATTAGGACGCAGCTGTAAATGTGACAGGACATCATGTCCCGAACATTGTGTGCTTCTGTACAGTGTGCCACAACAAAAGACCGAGCCACATCGAACCCTATAAAGTCAGCCGTTAAACTGAGCAATGCATTCACTCCGGCACCTCAGTTCATCGGCTGATTGGATGTGTGAAATTATGTCTACTGGCTTCGTATCGAGGTCAGTCGCTGCAAACACTGTGTGTGCAAAACAACAATGTCTGCCATGTTTTAAAATCTTACCATGCAAAAACACAAAAGTACAATGCCTGTAAAAAGCATAGGCCCTTAGGAAGTTTTACCTTTTTATTGTGCTTAAAATTAGTCATGAGCTGCAAAATGTGACATTTTTGATAGAAAAAAAAATTATGTAAAATAAAACCTGATTTAAACAAAATAATGAACATTAGATAAAAATATATAACCTAAAATAAACCCTAGGTTTAGCTGGATGCTTCAGGTTGTTCTCTGGCTGGATGGTAAATGTTATCTGAAGCCGTCGCTCTATAATGGAAGCTCATTTTCCTCCACGGTTTTTAGTTTTTGCTGCATTTATTTTACCTTCTACCCAGGACATGAGTGGCCGTATGGCATATTGTTCATTGCTCCATTCACTGACATGGGACCGTCATAATTTCGCCAAATAAATATATCACAAATCATTTTGTCATTTGTCATTTTGTCGACCCACTCTTCAGTTTTCTTTAAGGATATTGACCTAATCCAATGAATCCGGTCATCTCAAATTTTGCCACTTGAGCTGACCAGAGTTAGATATAAGTCAGTGCAGATAAATACAGCACAAGGGGAAGGAAATAAGAACATTAAGATTCTGTTCCTGGTTGTTTATATTTGTCTCTGCAATATTATTTATTCTCTTTTTTTGCACTACCTCTGAGAGTTGCTATTTTTTTTATTTCCTTTTACTGTCTTGCACAACGACAATAAAGAAATTCTGATCTGATTCAGAGGAGTGAGGGCTGCAAGTCAATGACTCGATGCAGACTGCTGGGTTTCCTTAGATAGAAAACTTTTGAAAGGATTTTTAATAATGAACTGAACTTACTGCATTGTTTGAGAACTAGGATTAAATGGAATGAATATTTTTTTTTGTAAAGTGCCTCAAGGCAACATTTGTTGAATACTGGTGGTGTAGAAAAGAAAACTGAATTGAATTGAAAAGATTGCCTGGTTGCTTGAAAGGAAAATCTAAAAATGTGGTACTCCATTGAAATCATAAAGCACTGCAAGGTGAATCCATTTATAGGAAATGAGACAAACTGTGCCATAAATGCAAACTTGTTTGGAGCGATAACTTGGTTTTTCCTGCCGTGTCAACCTTAAAAGAATAACCATCAACTAGGCCAGTCCAGGCTATGTGGAGCAAGCCACAGGGCATTTAAAGTTTGTTCTCAGATTAAAGGCAGGTGGATTAGGATTACTCAGATCCATGTGTGTCTGTGTACACTTCCAGCTGCCTCACAGGAGAAGAGAGGCCAGGAAGTGAAGAGCGCTGGGATTAAAGCCCTGACTTGGGTCAATGGACAGACCGACTGCACACACACACACACACACACACACACACACACACACACACACACACACACACACACACACACACACACACACACGCATCCACACACACACACACGCAAACACACATGATGTCACAATCTGATGTTAAAAGAGAGCTGGTCATGAAATGTCAACAGTTCAACACAGTTCAGGTGTGAGTCTGAGCTGCTGTAATACAGAATACGACTTGGTCTGATACTAGCAGGAAGTTCTGGGATTCAATAAATAATATGGTAAACATATGAATTCAACAATTATAAAATATCTACAAGGTTCTTCCAGCTGCGTGTTTTGCATAATTTCTTCTTTTTTTTTCACATTTAAATATTTCAGATCTGTGATGAAGATCTTTATGGAAACACAAAGAGAAACAGAGAGACTAATCACATTTCAGTTCAATCTCATGAGCAGATCCCAGGTCTGCTTATTGACAGACGTGTGGAGACAGGAAACCTCTTAAATATGTTAAAGACTGCAAAAAGTAGGCTCACAGGAGATCTACAGGTCTAAAAACAAGAACCCAACCCCGCATTTCCCCGATCTACAGGAATTTAAGAGCAGTTGAGAAACTGACGTCTACAAAATAATTTTATTGCTTTTTGACTCCAGTAATCCACAGTGAGAGACCCACAAACAGAGAAAACACACAACAGTGGTTAGTCTTGCCAGTAGTGGACCAACCAAAATGACCCTGGCTACTGACCCAGGAGGTCACAAAGAATCCAGGATATTACATAAAGCTCTCAGCAGGATGTCTTTCAGGTGAGGTCAGAGGTCATGAAGCATTCATCCCTAAGGATAATTATTTTCTTATTGTTTTTAAAAATCAGTTATTATTAACAAAATCTGGCTATTTGACAAAACAAATTACCAAAACAAAAAACTTTTGTCACTGATTTCTGCAAAAAATAATGACAATTTAATTGAAAAAAAATGTGTATTTTAAAGCCTTTATTCAGCTCTTCCAGTCAGTATTTAGTATTTGCACCTCCAGCTGATGTGCAGTTGCCTTTGTCTAATATTAAAATGAGTTTGACGGGGGGAAAAAACACAAACAAAAGAAATCTGTAAGGCGCAAATCAATCCCTCAGCACTGCAGTTAAAATCTGCTAATAGTTTGGAGATAATTTTGTGTTTTGAAATAAAGACAGATATTCCAGAAAGGCTTTTCTGGAGGAACCTTCCTAAGACTGGATTCTGCTTACGTCACAGTGAACGGTCGGCGCCACGTGCCTCCCTGGAACAAGGCGGCGTCACAGCAGAACTGGGTCAGCCTGGTCTGAGCGACACAGACACTCTGAGGACAGCTTGTCTGCGTGGTTCTAACCCGATGTTAAACTCCTCCACTCTGCAGCCTCGATTATAATGATCCTTTCAGAAACAAGAAGGCTCAGATTAGGAGAGCACATAAAAGTTTTTACATAATTCTGTGATTTTACTGCAAGGTCAGTCTTCAGTGAGCCTTCCCAAATGAAATATGTCTACATTATTTTCTTCTGCGATTAAAGTCAGATCTATGTCTTACAGGTCTATCTTAGTCAGATCTGTATCTTGAAGATTTCATGTCTTCCCCATTCCCCTACCAAATGCACAGGGTAGGTTTTTTTCTCGATCCACTCTGAATCTCTGATGAGGAGTTCATGGAGAGTTCACACAGTTCACATAGGGGTCGCATAAAAACACAGCAGAGCTGACATTAGAAGATTCTCTGTGTAGTCATCAGCATCTCCTCATGGAGATGCTGAGGCTGAGCACTGACACATTTTTATATCCATCGCTGATATGATCTAATGTTTAAAATTGATATATTTTAACATTTTGCTTAAAATGAACTAAAATAACAGACAGACAGATAGCTTACAGAAGCTGATTTTAGGCCAAATGTTGTAAACGGACTATTTCTATGAATGGAGCTCAAAACACACAGCAGGAAAAAATCATTCAGAAGAATAACTCTATTGCTCTAAACCGTTGCCTTACTTTACGTTTTCAAAGAGGAAATCTTTAAATATTCACTCCAAATTACTTCCATGTCCAAGCTTTTTGAGCCACCCTGTTAGCCAAAACTTGACCACCAGAGCAGGTTAGTTTTTGTCCTGTCCATTGGCATGTCTAGGAATGGCTCTAGCACTTTAGCTCTAGATATTAACCTCGCAGACCTTAAAACTGAAGACATTTTTGAAATTCTCATCATTAAAACACTAATAAAGCCTTTTTAGTCAATCAAAATGTTTTGTAATAAACACAAGCAAGTTTTTACCTGACGTTTCAGGGTAACGTTAGCTAGCTAGCTAGTCTGCTGGCTAGGTGAGCTCTGCCCAGAGTAGATTATGAAGGGACAAAGTAGAACATGCAAAGACAGCATTATTAGGATTCATGTGAAAAGGTGACATTATCTATTTTAGCAACCATAAAAATCGAAAGCAGCATCAGTTACATCTCGGACTTCTTCCCTTTCACAAAATGACTCATTAAAACATACTTGAAACACCTCGATACCGTCAGAGTGCAGTGTTCGAGAGCAGATAAAGGAACTGATCAATAAGTCTTTTATGAGAAGCTGAGGCCTGAACAGAAAGGCAGAAGCCATTAGGCTCATTAAAGATTACTCAACTGCATCAAACAGGACGCCGAGCATATTGTTTTGGCTTCCTACATGTCCACACTGACAAGAAAGATCACAAAGACTTCACGCATTAGACAGCATATGGTTGAAAGGACAGAATCTAATGGAAAACTTGATGATCAATAAGACAAAGAAAAACAAATATATTTCAGGAATCAATATGCTGAGCCCATGTGTGGAGCTCAAAATGTTAGATATTTACAGCTTTTTTTATTATTATTATTGTTTACTTGTCACTTCTCCCAGCACCCACACACTCCTGACATTTTGTCTTGCTCATCTCAGTTCTCCATTCAAAATTAGTATTTCAATATTTTATGATGAATCTGTTCACTGGAGTCCAGCGCAGAGACATTGTATTTTTCTGAATTACATTTTTTTAGTATGCTATTAAGCTAAGATTATACTAAAAGTGTAAAATGAATACATTTTTAAAAACATGCTTGGTATTCTTTTTTAAAATGTATTTTTATACACTTTCTAAAAGTATATTTTTTCTAAAATATACTTTAAATTCCAATTAAATATATTACTAAAGTTATACTTTGGATAATCATTTTAAAAATACATTCAAATGTATATTTTAAATGTATGTTGTAAAGTAATGGAAAATTTTGTAATGTGCTCCTCACTTCTCTCCTGCTTTAGGCATTTCTGCATAGTCTTATCATTAGATTGGTCAAGCTGCTCTCAAGACTTATGCAGCGTCATATAACAGCAGGGGAAAACTTCTTGATCCTGGAGACTATCTAAAGTGTTACTTCCCAAACGTAGAACTTATCTGCCCTCTTTAGCATCAAAGAACAACCCCCTATCTTTAACAATAGATAAATGGCAAGACCATCTGTGTTGGGCTCCACAGAATCCCTGGCACATCACAATCAGGGATCCACACCTCTAGTCCAATCAAATCTCTCTTCTCTGACCAGAACCTATAAAAGGAAGCCAGATCCACTGTTTGACTCTGTACTTTTGTTCTCACCTTGCAAGGTTTTAATACATTTCTTATTTTCTTCTCATTCAGACTCTTGTTAAAGTAATTTTTCCACAACACAGAGGTTCTACAGCAAAAACACTAAACATGTCCTTAATACTAAATATAGAAGTTATCTTCAGTTTCACATTTCTCCGAATATGATCTGTTTTAATTAAAACACGGAGGCTATATTTACCCAATCCATTTTCAGATGTAAATTCTATCAGTGAATGGCATTAGCTGCAGTTCACACTCCAGACCAGATGGTGGCGGTAATGTACGGTGCCCTTTAGGGGTTCATGGAGAAAAAATGTTCTTTTGCGTTATCGCTCAAAACTTTTGCGCTCCCTCACAATATGCTTACTGCAATTTTTGCTGGTCTGTTTTGTATACAGTCACAAATGTCAATTTAAAATTTCAAATGTATACACATTTAAAGAGCCTCAGTGTTTACTCTTAACTCTTTGGTGCAAATAAACTGATTGAAAATCGATTTATTCACTGCATGTTTATGTCTGTTTGCATAGTTGAGATGGAACTGAACATGAAAACATTCATTTAAAGCCTTCAGACAACCAACACAAAAGAGACACAATCATGTCAGATGACTTATTACCCCGTGAAAATAACTCAGAAATGGTCCAAATAGTTTGGAAGTATTTTTTTTATTATTTCTTTCCTTTTTACGGGACGTTTCTGTTTATATCGTAGGTTTGTGATGCATTTCTATCCTAAAGAAAAAGATAAAACTTCAGAAACTTCACAACGAGATATTATCATAGGTAACCATATAGCAGAAAGTGCAATAGACACATAAGAAAGCCTTACAGTATTCTTGCGAGAGAACGCAAAACCTATTGCGATGTAACGCATATGTTTGCTAGAAAACACAAATGAAAAATAAATTCCCCATGTCCCAAAGAGGGCTGCGTAGATTCGCAAACAAAAACAGAATCGCAAGCAAAAAAGAAAAGAAAATCGCAACCAAAGATTTATGACACGCGCAAATAAAAGTTTATATTTTGCAAATAACTTTTTAACTTCATGAGACAAAAATTAGAGATTTTAATTAAAAAAAATTTTAAAAAGAATTTTTTTGGTTTTTAAAAAAATCATTACAGTTCTAAAAGTTTTGATCACAATTTTATTTATTTTTTTATTAGATTCGGGTTTTTTGATTGAATAATTGTGATTACTGTTTAAATTTTACCTTTAATAACATAAAGATAGTGCAATCAGTAATACTTTTAGAACAAATTAATATCAGTAATGATTTCTTGGTTAATGTCAAGATGTCATAACGACATTTTGAATAATGTCAACTTTGTATTAAAAGTGTCATAATTTACCGAATGACGCTTTATGACAACAGTCATAAATATTCATGAAGGCTTATTCATGTTCATGACAGGTGTTTATGACAGTGTCATGACAGTCTTATTCACCCCACTCCAAATAAAGTGTTACCTAATATTTTCTAAACATTTAAATGCAACCAGAGCGATTGGTGGAATCTGGAAAAGATCTTCCATTTGCATTTGAAAACAATTTCCAGACTACAGGATGGATTTAGCTTGAAGCGATCAAAGGCAGTCTAGTATTTCTAGGCAGATAAAACTTAATTAATCCAGCAGGAATTCAACCTCCTGTTGCTTGAAAACACACTGCTGGTCACAGTCGCTGTAAAACAAACTAATCTTCTGCTTGCCAGACTAGGATGTCATCACCGAATCACACACCAACTTCCACGAATTCACATTTTAAGCTTTTATTTGCAGAAAAGTTGTCAAAGATATTTACAGCAAAATAACAGATGTTTTCCTCAAACATCTAATGGCTCCTGCCAGCTTTATTAACAACAAAAAAGTTGCTATTTTACACCTGAAAGACAATTCTGTACACACTAAAACATGGAAAGAGTTCAAGATATCATCCACAAGAGTTCGAGGAGGGTGTGGCTCTGTGCAGCATTTACAGTGAGGCAATTAAATCTTTTGTTGCATAGTGTTCAAGTGAAGTTATCAATATTCTGCAACAAAGGTACATGGAAAAACAGCAGCAGAGAAAGTGAGCACAAACTGTGACATGAACTATGACTTTTCACTGCGTTTGGTGGCTATAAAGATGAAACACAAAACAGAGGACAGAATTAACACCTTACAGGTTAAAAAAAAATGCTCCATTATATCGTAGAACTGAAACCTTCACAGTTTGATGTTTGGTACCCTTTAACATCTACAGCTCCGGTAAGAGTTGGACATTTCATTTTACTACCAGATGTCATTTAATTTCACACACTGAATATTTAATGCAGAACCAGCTGCTGCCATTTTGACCACACAAGTTACTGAGAGCAAACACACAGTTAGAGCTGAGCAGGAAAACATGACCCGCCATGCTGAATTAAAAGCTGCAGTATATAACTTTTATTTTAAAAAAAATGTTACATATCTGTTGAAACTGTCACCAAGTCGCGATAGTGTAATACGAGATCATCTGTGGAGGGACAAAAAAACAATTAAAGTTTCCCTGCCTTCTCCCAATGCTAACTAGAAACAACTAATCAGAACCTGAAGACCGGTGTCAGCGCCATCAATCAACAGCTTCTCCCCATTAGCAGAGCCTCCTGTGAATGCTAAGACTTGTTAGCATAGCCACCAATGACGGCGGATAAAAGGTTTTATTGTACCGGTTAGTTATTTTCCCGCCATTAGACCCTCCTCGTGGCTCTGATTGGTCGCTTTTGGTCGGCATTTCTTCAGGCGGCAACAGCAGCACAGGAAGGAGGTGGAGATCAATCTTTTAACAGACTGTCTCATAACATACTTTCACGACATGGTGACAGTTTTAAATGCATATTAAAAATATTTTTATGAGTTGCATACTGCAACTTTTATGTAATTCATTTGCTGTTCTCAACAATCTGAGCTTATAGACTTAACTACGGTACATTCTGGATCAGTCATTGACTTTAGCGTGGCCCACTGAAGCTTTCCCAATAACTACAGAAGCCTTTCAAAACAAAAGCAGCCTTCTCAGACTTCCATGCAGAATTAATCTACATATGATTTTCAATCTTCCTGTCGATCTCATGCCAGTCTGAGCATCCAGATGTACCCAGAAGGGAGTTAAATACCACCGTCTGCCTTTAGATAAAGTCCTGGTAAAAACCCTTATTGGAGCCTTAGTTTTTAAATGAACATACTGTGGCTCATAGGTGAGATGTACATTTAGTCAAAACTCTGGGAAAAAGACAGGTGTTGGCTTCCAGCCAGAACCACAGAAGGAAGAATAAGACACTATGAGGTAAGATGCTTTCCTACTCAGCCACTGTGCATCCTATCCTCACACCTAAGACGTTACTACAGACAGTTGAGGGTGACGAGTGTTAAGCACGAGGTAGGATCACACTACAGAAGAACTAGAACAAGTCTCAGAACTGCTGTGGCTGCAGAGCCAAGTCACTGAAGGACACTCATGTCCCAAAGAGGCTGGTGACATTTCGTGCTCTCTCTCTCTCTCTCTCTGTAGGCTGTTTGTTCAGTCATATTTCCCTGGAAGTCCTTCAAGCTCTGGATTTTTCATTTGCCTTTAGGGCTCAATAGCAGACAAGTCCAACCGTTGATTTCCTGTCTAACCAGTCAGCAGGCTACAACCGAAAGAGTTCAAATCACTTCAATAAGAAGGAGCCAGAGAAAAGGACGAGTGTCTCCATGTGCCTTTGGGATCATTCTCAGATGGTACAGCTTCCAATTTCCTGAAGAAACCCCTAAATGGCAGCGGACAGTGAAATATTTAAAGACTCAATACTGCTCACGTGTAAAAGCTACAAAGTAACCCACTTCACACCATCCAAACCCATTACAAGCTTGAAAATATAAAAGGTGCAATGCTGGAAATGGCTGAAATCTGCACAGTTTCTAATGTATATTGAGGTTTTCTGTCAGCCTGTCCAAAATGCCACACTCAACCTCAACAAAAAAAAACATTCAGTTGCCAAAACATCTGCTAGCGCTGGAAAAAAAATCATCAGAAACCGATTCCTTGGTCATGAAGAACTCTTATGGCAAAGAAAAACCGTGTGCACTTGGTCCATGAGGGGCTCTTTGGTTGAAACAGGAAGTAATGCCCATTAAGACGAGTTTAAACTCTCTTGTTTGGTTACACCTGCACAGGTTGAAAGGCCTGATATGACGAGTTCATCTCAACTCTGAAAGCCCATTAGATCTTCATCCTTCTGCTTCTGGAATGTGGCGCAGATCATTAGCAACACACATCGCTGTCGTTCTCTGTATTTCAGCTTCTGGGAGATTTTTCTGATTCCTAATTGCACCTCAGTGTTGAACTCCAAGAGACCCCTCACCGTCTCCTCTGATATCATACCCGCTTGATGAATCATTCAAAAAGTGTCACAACATTAGAAACAAAAGTGTTTGCACATTTTGCTAGCCTGAAACTTCACAAGTTCGCAGACTTCTCAGGTTCCCATCTCGGTTCAGAACCTTCAGGATGGATTCTCCCGCAGATCCAGTAGACTCGGGGGTGAATCTTCTTAAAGGCACAGGGATGTTTGAGGGTAGCAGTCATCTGTTCTTCAGAGTTATTACTCCCACGAATGCTTTAATCAGTGAGAACACGGCTAACCTGCCTCATAGTTCAATACAGTACAAAAGTTAAGGAAGAACAAACCCATAAAACAAACTAGATTACAAAATGAAAGCTGCTTTCTGATCCAGCCAGCACTCTGACTTCACTCTGACATTGTCCATCTCCCCAGTAAGCTAATAGAAAATAAAAATGAGATTGTAACGAGTTTATTTGCATATTTTTCTGCCCCAGAGGTTTGGAATAATGCTCCAGTTTGTCTTGCAGCCTCAGTTCTAGATCATGAGTCTTCACATTTCAGGTTGTCAGTCCTTTTTCCTTTCCCGTCCACCGCCATGGAGACGACAAGTCTGCAGAGAAACAGAGTGAAGAGGTCAGAAAGAGGCGACGACACACACAGTTACTTTTTCAGGCTGTCAGTTCCTGCTGTCAAAGAATCTGTTTATGATGGAAGAAACCCAACTTTTACAATCCACCTTCAGCATTGCTTTGTCTCATTCAGTATCCGAAACCATAGTTAAATTTTTATTCCTCAAAGCCTTGAGCTCTGTGAGTTTACTCAGCAAAAATCTTCTCTCTTTTTTGACAAGCAGAGAGGTTTCCCTCTAATGTGGTAAAAAGTGGTTTTAAATGATGCTTCGATATCTGTCTTTGGTTTCCTTTTTACCCTTTGCAGTTCTTCAAAATCAAAACTGAACAAGGATGCGACGTCAAAATAAGCCCCAGGTTGCTCGAGTATTATCCTGCAGAGGAGCAGCAGTAGGAAGTGACGACCTCAGGAAGGAGCAGCTCCACTGGAATCACCTTCCTGGACAAATGTCCTGTTTTCTGTTCATTGAACCGATAATGTTGGGATTTGCTGTAGGTTCAACTAAAGAAACTGCCACACCTTGTGCATTTAGGATTTGTTTAGATGTTTAATATTTAAAATTGTAATATCTGGTTTACATTTCAAGAACTGGTTTTGGTTCTGGTATAGGGTGAGATATTATCCATCAACCACAATAGTCTGTCCAGTTATCCAGCTATAATTTTTGTGTATATATTTAGTCCTGTGGCACAGTCATTTTAGAAAACCCTACATATTCAAAGGCAAGCTCCATGTTGTTTATTTTGAGCCCTATAAAATAAATAATTCATATCATACCCCTTGGTAGGTGAAAAATGTACAAAAACAATATGTATATAGATCCACTTATATATAAATATACAGTAATATATGTACAGCAAAAATAAGACAGCTGTGTTTCCATTGGCCTTAAAATTACAAAAATTAGAATAGCAAAAGTAAATTGTTTAATGGCTACAGTTTCAACAGAACACGTTTCTCAAAAGTTTTTGCATTAGAACGAAGTGATTTTTTCAGCTGTATCAAAAGTAGCTTATTTTGTAAAAGTGCAATGGAAGCACTTTTTTTTTTTTTAAATCACAAGTCATGTGATCAACAACCGGATATTGTCACTGGCGCAAACCATGAAGACAACAACAGGAAATAGTTGGAACATCATGGCAGGGTTTTTATTTCGTGAACAAACTTATTCACATGTTATTTTAATTGTGTTTGTTGTTTAATTACAACCCCACAATTATGAAATTGTGGGGGGTTTTAGCGGAATGTCAACAAAGTTTTGGACTTCATGCTCCATGAAGACCATGGACTTCATGCTCCTCATTAGCATTGCGAGAGCTGATCTGTGTTGTTCTCAGTTGATGTTCAGACAAAACTTTCAAACCATGGTTTCACAAAACATAAACAGATTTAGGTTTGATATCTCCAGAACATCTCCAAAGATGATGTTGCTGGACAACAGACTGACTGGCAGAGAAAACTGTCAAATACATCTAAAGATATAGATGAAACATCAACTTACATATAAAGAGATTTCAATATTCCAGAGTAAAATCATCTACATTTTCATGTGAAATTATTTTCTGAAACTTCTTGGTATAGACTTTTTTTTTTAAACAAACATTCAGCTTACATAAATTTGTTGCATGCATAGGCCACATATCTAATAAGTAGTTTAGAATGGTCCTAACCAACTGTACAAGTATTGGCACCATATATCACCAAAATGCTAAATCCATCATGTACCATATATCATCATGTATGCATCATCCATCATGTTAGCATGTGTGGAATCAAACAGGATATGTGGCCATGCTTGAACAGAAGGGAAGAAGACCAAGTGTTATTGTGGGGTAGAGTCTCAGCCGCAGTTTGTTCCTGGAGGGAATCTTGCTGAACCTGCGTCCATGTTGGGTTCAGCGCTCGGCTCTAAGAATAGCCCAGCGGCCGACATGCAGCGGCTTGTTCCCCTTTTACAGGTTGCATAACAGCAGTGCACATGTTAGGAACACAAGCTCAGCAGGAGGCATGCGAGCTGGAGAGCCTCAACCAAAACTACAGCATCCACTCCGTACTGCTGACTCAGGATTTCTAGTCTAACACCTCTAAATGTGTTTAAATCTGTCAATAGAGAAAAAACACACAGAGTGCACACAAACAACCCAGATACTAAAAATCTAATTTGAGGATATATTATAATACATCAACTTTTGGCTTAGTTCACTTCTTCCCAACAGAAAAACAAGACTGTCTCCATTTGACCATAAGTTTCAACAGCAATTAAAAGAGCTTCAGGAACATGTTGATGATACTGTCTCTTTCCTCCAATAAACTGGTCCTGCTCATGTCTGAAACTAATGCCTGACCTGACCAGTTCTGACGTAATGTTTCAACTGTCTTTTGTTTAATTGCAAGATGAAATGATTGGAGAACAACCAAAGAAGCCCAAATAAGAAAAAGTGGAAGAGAACATTTGCAAAAATAGTATTCCCTCTTATCTGCGTTTAAATTTGCTTATGACGATGCTCTGCATCACCAGCCTTTCAATGGTATGAAGCCAAGTTTACATCATCAGCAGTTTCATAGAAATGCTGATGGAATGTGTTTATTTGCATGTTTTACCACCTCAAAACAACAGAGAGCCAGCAGGAATGCCAACACTCCCTCACTAATGGAAATGAAGGGAACTATTAGCATCATTAGCACACAAATAAGAGGCTTTCAAATGAAAAGCAGATGTTCCAGTTCATCTCGCAATTCAAGTGCATTTCACAGCTTAAAGTATTGATCTAAACACTGCGTCTCCACGAGACCGCTGTCTGGAAAATGCTGGTATTTTCGGATGTTGATTGGGGAAAAGCTCCATGTTGAGACCATTGAGACGCCTCAAGTCAGCTGTATTGTTCATGCCAAGCCGCTAAATGGTGCTATGATTTTTGCACATCATTGAACATGCATGAACTTTTAACTCTTAGCTTCCATTTCACTCGCTTCCACTTCATCGTAAACAGCAACCCATCCAATCAAGCAACACAGATCTATTCTACAGCAGGGACTGTGTTAAACTCAACAGGTTAAGTAGCAGAGCAGAGCACAATGCTGTCTGCCATTGTTTTTGTTATCTACCTATGCATGTGCAGAATGAACCCTGGAATCGTTCATTCTGCGCCTGGGCACTTTCACGCCTGCAGACGCCTTCATGGGGGATCTGGTTTCAAAACGATCCGGCGTGAGAGACGTGTAAACAAACAACTAGATCATAACAAAACTGTTACACTTTCACTCAAAATTAAATTTTTATTGCACTGGGAAAATCTCATCCATCCATCCATCCATCCATCCATTTTCTTCTGCTGATCAGGGGTCGGGTCGCGGGGGAAGCAGCCCAAGTAGAGAAAACAGATTGATTGAAAAGTCAAGCCTTTTGACTGAGCTCTCTCTTCACCATGACAGACCATTACAGCGCCTGCTTTACTACAGACGCTGCTCCAATTTTCATTCATTCATTTGTGAACAAGATCTTGAGATACTTGAACTATTCCACTTGGAGCAGGACCTCTTCCCCGACCCAGAACAGATACTCTACCCTTTTCATTCTCACAATGTCAAATTATGACTGTCGCCATCTTACGTCATACCTGGGTTTTGAAGTAATATTCGTGTTGTAATATTTACAAAATGTAGATCTTCTTGGCAGAAAAATGCAACTAATTTTTATATAAGTGTAAGTAAAACCAGGCAATAAGTGCTGAGTCACTTATTTCTTAACTATAACAAAAGAAAAAAAAAATCTGATTATCCCATTAAATTTTTAGGGCACAAACATCCGCAAAAACAGTCTAGCTTAATTTTTTTTTTTTAGCGGAACATTAAAAGCATGAAAATATACAATAATTTTTCCAGTTTAAACACTCAGCAAAGACACAGGTCTTCCAAATCCCTCCTTATTTCAGCAGATGCTGCCAGCTCCCCTTTTCATCAATTATTTACACCTAGAGAGACGGCTATCCTGCTTTATTATTCACAAAATGATCCCATTAACATCACAAAGGCAGGACAATACAACCACACAAAGCATGTGACGGATCCGTTCGACTTAAAGGGGATTGAGACGTGTAAACCAATTAGATCCAACACAGTCACCATGAATGAGGACAGCAGACTGGAAAAGATGTGGACAAATGTTATTCTAAAGCACAGCGTAGTCACGGTTATGCCTCTACTATCCATGAGCTGTACATTTTTATGGAGAAAGAAGAGATAATAGATCAAATTTCTGACCAGGCTTGATTTAAGTCTGATTCATTTTACCACAACTTATAACGCTATAGATTTAGAAATCTATTTTTGTGAGTTTTCTGCTCAATTCTGTTAAACGTCTTGATAAACAAAAACACACTGAGGTGTTTTAGTCGACCAGTTATGCAACAGCTCGCTTGTGTAACTGGCTCTGAATCCCAGAAAAAAAAAATTTTTTACAGCCTCCGTAATCACTGGACTCAGACGTTTACAAGCATCCTATGGGCACAAACGTAATGGACACTCCCAGATCTCAGGAAGGTGCCTCCCTCTGGTTCCCCAAATGCTGTTCAGAACATGTTGTACAGCACAGCGTCCTTCAGAAGAGTACTATCAGAAAGTCTGAATTATCTGAATCCTGTATTTAAATGCCTTTGAGCATTAAACTGCGAAGCAGCAAAGCCTTGGAGGCATTGGCATATGCATTAGAACCACTCTGGGCGGTGAAATGCCTCAACTTGTAGAACGATTGTCAGTGCTGTCAGTTAAACAAAAAAAGTTTTTGATTCCTGAAGTAATGAGTATGCACAGAGGAAGAGAGGCGCCGTCAGAGCTCTGGCCTGTTTAAGAGAGGCGTAAGCCTGGCACGCAGCGAGAGGACAAAATGTTCCCCACCAAAGCCTCCATAAGCCTTGAACCAGCAGCACTCGCTGTCCAGCAGAGGAATCAGATGGCAGTTTGAGGATTGGTCAGATGGACGTCAAAGTAAAAACATGCACATGATTTTCAATATTCTGATTTCACCTAAAGGCAGCTCTATAAATGACTTTTTCATTGTAAGAGGACTTTAAAAGCCCCAAACACAGTAAAACACAAATATTAGTTACCGATGGGGAATATTCGATTCATTTAATGACTCCAGGACCTCAGTGTTTAAAATTCTTCAAGGCAAATGGTCTGAACTGAAGGTTCATTAAACTGTTTAACCATTTATCTCGCTGTGTTCCAGCCGGATAATGGTTTGTGCAGCTGAACGCTCTCACTTCCAGTGCTAAGTGCTGTTAGCATCTGTGCAGGGAGGCGGCGGGGGACAGAAGGAACTGCCACCAAGAAAGAGACAAAATCTGCCAACAGTGTGGGATCACTTTAAATAGAAAAGGTTACACAGCTCTGTGTGTGTACTGCAGAGCAGAACTGGTGTTTCACATCAGCTTGACCTCCGACCTCAGCAGGAAACATCCACCACATGCATGGAGTTCACTGGTGGCTGCTGGGATCTGATATGTAATAAGAATATACTTCTAGGCCAACATTACATGTTGAACAAAAAGAGAAATTACCTGAAAAACATAAGTGCATAGTAATGAACGCACTTCCCAGTAGATTACATTTTTCTTTAAATATCCCTTTTTTGTAATATTAATTTTCTGAGACATTGAATTTTGAGTTTGTCACCTGTAAACTATGATCACTGAGATTACATGAAAATGGCCAGAGAGGATGAATGAATAATATACAAGTTTTATAACTTTTTCACAGTATTCTCATGTTCTGAGCCGCATAGTGAAAAAGGAGCTGAAAAAGTGATTTGCTTATAAAATTTATCATGAAAAAACCCAAAAAACTAAACTTATCATATTTTCTGGTAATAGGATTAATAGTAATGCAAAGTTTTAAATAAATGGAGTTGAAATTGATAGTTTATCAGAAAATCTTTAAGGGATCATTCTAGACAACAAACTCAGTTAGAAGCCTATATAGTAAATACAATTGTAACTATTAGAATGTTGTTTAAAATTAAATATTTAATAAATGTTAAAGGCTGAATGTTGTACACTCCTCATTGGTTATGCCCCATTTGTCATATTGCTCAGACGTTTGGGTAAATGCAAGTACAACAACCATTGGTATATTAGTTAAGTTACAAAAAATAGCTTTTAGGTTTATTTATAAATGGTATATTGTGAACCAACTAACTAACTTTTTATTCAAAGTAATACTTTTAAATGTAAAGACAATGTACATATAAAAACACTGGAAATACTGGTATAAAGCTTTGAACAAAACTCTTCCTTCAGATTCTCAGAAATCATTTATGTTAAGGGAGAATAAATATAATTTGCGAGGTTTGTTAGAGAAAAAAAAAGAGTTAAGGTTTAGATGTGTTGCAGTTATTGGCGTGAAACTGTGGAATGAATTGAATGATGATTTTTAATTATGCCCTTTCTTTAAAAGAGCCTTAAGATATAAAATGATAAAAGCTTATTCTGTTATGTAGATGTTTACATGTATTGTGTAACCATACATGCAAGTACTGGATGTGTATTTTTGTAAATACATGCATATTTAAATATAAATGTGTATATGCATATACACACTGTATTTATGCATATTATTTCGACTTTATCCTCATGATTTAATTCTTTAAAATGTTCTTTGTGTGACTGAGTGGTAGATTCTGCATAATACAAGAGAAATAAAACCAGGCTTGTTGTTCCATCACGCCTCGCAGGTTTAGCTGTGTTCATCCTACCGTCGTCAGCTCCCTTCAGTTTAGCAGCTGCAGACACGAACACCCCAGTAGCAGGTCCAACAGCCACTCCCCTCCCCTTCTTTCCAACACTAATCACTAATCCTTCTTTCCAACAGATGACAGCTTTATCAACTGAACCAGAGCTAGTCTGTTGCGTAACCGTCTATCCCATCGTGCCACAAGAGAACGAGGCCAATCGGAGGCAGCAAGGAAACATCCTGATTGCTCTGCCCTGAGTGCTCCCCACCCTGAGCAGCTGGGTGGTGTTACATCACAGCGTGAGCAGCCTATTGTGATGAAGAGCTAACAGAATGGCTGAGCTAATTTGCCAAACAAACCCAGAACTCAGGCCTGGTCAGTGGAGAGTTCAGGTTCAAACAAACAGGCGGCCGGTTTGGGTGGCTGAGCATCCACTCAGCGGCAGTTTGATGTCATACAGGGAGCTTCTGCTCCAAATAGCAAACTGAGACAATTAAGATCTTACTGGGACACTTTACTGCACTGCTGCCACCGCAAACACATTTTTGCTAAAGAGTTTAGAGCGGAGAATTCACATGCAAGATTTAAATAATCTCTCTCTTTAGATTTTAAAATTTGGACCATTATCAGTTATATAACTAACCTGCCAACTGCATTTGATAACCTAAACGAATGTGCAAACAATAATCATGATGTTCAAACTGTTTCACTCCTATTTTGTTGCATGGAGTTGTTTACCTTGTATATTAGCATAAATGAATTAAAGTTTAGGTCAGAGTGTATCTCAGATATCTACTGAAAGCAGGGCTGCAACGACTCCTCAAATGATTCGAGTACCTCGATTATTAAAACTCCTAGAGGCAGATTATTATCTGCCTCGAAGGGTTAGCAGCATAATGTCCAATTTTCAAGTTTGGTCCAGGGGAATTTTATTGATTGATAATGTCTATTGATTGTTTTTCTGGTGACCAATAAACATCGTTAAAGTAACTGGTAAGATGCATGGAGTACAACAGCCTTTCTCCTCTCAGAGTTGCTTTCTGGTGGCCGGTTCCGAGCGAAGCGTGCGGCGGGTGTATTTATACAGGTGAGCACATAGACTGAACACAGCACTTGGCTGTGCTATAGTTGATGCTTAGCGCAAGTGTAACTTTACAGACGAACCGGAAAATACATTTACCACCATTCCAGTCTCAGCAAATGGGTGGCGGAGTGCATTGTGGCGGTACTGGTAAATCTGTGTGTGACGGAGGAGCCAAATCCAGTCGTTTACATGGACACAAAAGTATGTGCAAAGTGAGAGTTCACCTATTAAACTGACTGAAGATGAATACATGAACCAAAAACTTGAGTACAAACATATTTGCAAGTCTCTTTTGTGAGCCTGCCTCTTTATTATCCTGCAAGTTTTGGAATTTATTTCATTGTTTTGTGTTAGTTGTCATGTGGTCCCTGACAATGGCACAGCCCTATTCACAGCCTGCTGTTAGAGCATTTCACATAATCAGCATGCAATGCTAAAGATATTCGGTGGCAACACCTTGTTTTGGTCTTCACTCACACATCCCAGGTGTTAACATCTAATCAAAGGCTGTTTGGCCTCAGGCTCAGATTGTACCTTTCCTTGTTCCCAGTAGCAGCATAAATGCCAACTTCCATTTGTGATAGGCACCTCTCTGGTTACCACACCCTGAGTTAAAAAAAAATTATCCAGCTTTGAAACTGGATTTAAAAAAAATACAGAAAAAGGTTGAAGTTTCGATTTTTATTTTTGATTATATTTGAAGCCTTACACTCTAAAAAGTGTTTTTGGCTGTAGTTCATTTTATGGACTTATTTACATTAATCTCACTTAATTTATTTGTTCTAGTGATGACAACTTAATTTTAATTAAGCTAAAAGTTACAAAACTAACTAATTCAAATTAACTTTAACTATAAAAAGTGCGTTTGAAACAATTAAGTTCAATGCCGCGTTCGTATCTCACATCTGACGTCATGACAAGATTCACCTGGACAGATCCTGTACCGACCGGCTGCTGTGGTGACGCAGGGGTAGAGCACAACTCACATAAAGAGACGTTAGTCCTCAATGTGGCCGTCGTAAGTTCAATTCAATCCTGATGATCTTAGCTGCATGTCTCCTCCCTCTGTCATTACTCACTTTCCTGTCTAACTACTCTCAAAGGCCGCCTGAGCCAAAAAAACCTGGTAATAAAGAAATAATTTATTAGTTTACTTCTTTATTTGAAGTAAACTAAATGATTTGAGCGAGAATGACTTAAATTTGTCATTTTTAACACACTTAATGAATTCATTTAAAACAACTTAATGAATCGAGTTGGATGAACTTAATGAATTCACCCTCTCAGCGTGGGAAAGACACTGGCCCAAAGACTTAAATTATTTTTCGGTTTATTTGCTTCCTCACCATCACACTCTGACTGTTGGTAGTTGTGCGCTGCTTTACCTGCTGACTGCTGTCTGATCGCTCCGGATGTCTCTTTTTCCTGCATTGAGCCTCGATGTAGCCAAACTCCGTCAAGTGTTTGTTTTTTAAATGTCATATTAGATTTGTTGTGTTGATGCATCTTGACCCGTGCTTCAACTCAAGGTAATTTTCCGTCACAACACGCAAACGTCCCCGTTGATTCTGAGCTTTAAAGTTTCACACGACATTGTTTAGGATTTGTTGCTGCATGCTTGCACAGTGTGAAGGAAAGAGGAGATGAGCTGCACACGCAGGCTGCGAAGTGAGATACAGGTGATCGGCTACAAGAGACAGTGATCAGCGATCACCAATCATACACTTTGTCACGGAAATCGGTCAATTATGATCGGTGGCCGATCGATCGGCACACCTCTAATTACTAACATGGAAGAATGAGAGGCAGCCTACCTGGAGAGGAAATGGGTCCCTTCTTGGATGGGTTGGGGTGAAAAAGGAAAGGTTTAGAAGCATTTGTCATGCAGCAAAAGTGACTTGATCCATTCTTATTTCCAGTTGGAGAGCATCTGGTCGGTCCTGAGGGTTTACTGCAAGCATGTCCAGTAGGAGCTTCTTTACCCCGTCAGTCATAGAGCTCCTGGCCTTCTGAGGGATGTGCAGAACCATCTTGGGGTTCTCCAGCAGAGCTTCCCCAACAGGAATGATCTCAGAGCCCTGTCGAACATACGTGCCCAGTAGTTCACGCTTCGACTCTGCATCAATAAACGTGATTCGTTCGACCATTGCCCAAATGATGATGCCAAGGGCAAAGATGTCAGCTTTAGCTGTGTAGTGGCCCTCCCAAACCTCCGGGGCCATGTAGAAGTCAGAGCCGCAAGCTGACGATAACCAGAACTTGTTGATGTTGACAGTGTTGTACTGGTTGCTCCCTTTGCCAGCAGCTCTCGCTGTAGGATCTTCTTCACTGCTCTTGGAGGTTAGTCCAGCACAAACCTTACTGAGGCCAAAGTCTGCTACCTTAAGTACAGGTGAACCAGATTTCTGTGAGATGAGAATGTTGTCTGGCTTCAGGTCCCGGTGGACAATGTTGTTCTTGTGAAGGAAAGCAATGGCACTTGTTAGCTGGAGCATGAAGCTGCTGTTGGTCTGGGGGTCGGGTCGCCGAGACAGGATGTACTGGTTGAGGTCCCCACCTTCGCAGAACTCCATGACAAACCAAAGGTAGCATGGCTCCTCTGGGTAACCAAGGATGCGCTCACCTTAGGATTAAAAGAAGACAATACTTTGTTACAACTCTAAAAGTTAAAAATGCCCAAATTGCAAAAGCAAAAATCAAATAATGCTCAGAAACAAGAACACAACTCTTTTCACATTAGCTCAGCCTTAACGGTAAAAAACCTTTCTACAAATATAAAAGCATTGGCATTTTCCAGGAAAGCTAAAAGTGGCAAGGTTCTATGCCATGGCTTAAAAATGTCCAGTCTCCACTTACTCAGTCACTTCTACCTTCAGGACCATAACTGATTTATTTACTTACTTTCATAGAGACACATTTTCCAGTACTTCTCCAGTTTCCCAAGGTCTTTCCAAGTTTTACCTTAGACTGCTTTTTCATTTTTCACACCAGTACTAACCCTATCATTCACTTAGTGATTAAAACAAATAAGGGACAAGTCTGAACAATTTCCATAAGATAAATAATGTCTAGTGAGGCACTGAAGACCCGATAAAGGACCAGAAATCATCTTCCCTCAGCTGATCATCGGTTGTACAGTCAGCCCTTTGAGAAAAGTCTTGTTAACGTGACAAGGTGGTAGTAAAAATCAACAAGGATCCCATTTAAGTTGGTTCTTTGTTTATTTGTTAATGTAAAAAAAAAAAAAAACGTTCTTAATGCTCCAGTAATTAAAACAAGTGGACTGAAACTGATTGAAATTGTACTTTTCCATCAGTGGTCCCAGTGCTCAACTAGACCTAGTGTTGGAACTAGGGCTGTTGTAAACGAATATTTTAGTAATCGAGTAATCTATCGATTATTCTTACGATTAATCGAGTAATCGGATAAAAAAAATATAAAATGAAATATTGGTAAATCTGGCATAATACCGGTGTTACTATCAGATATCAATATCAGTCCAATTTTTCATATTTGAGCATCCCTAACAGTTGCTTTTTTGTAGTTTAGAAAACTAACCTGTAACAATAATAGCTCACTTTCTAAGTTAACCAGAAGAAAAGTTATAGAAAAATCTGAAATTATATTGAATTTAATAACAAAGAGGCAGGCTCACAAATATGCTTATAAAAAGTGTCTACAATCCAGCTTTTAGTTTATGTATTCATCTTCAGTGAGTTTGCCACCTAACCTGTCACGCTTTGGGTTTGAAAATACGGGAAATGCCGCCTGGAGTGGGAGGAGAGGGCGAATGAACGAACGTAAGATGGGGTGGAGGGGAGGAAATAGACCAGCGGACTGACGAACCGTTAGACCGGGGGACGAACACGGGGGGAAGCAATACGGGATATTTACGACACCTTCACTGGTCACACTCAGAAACTCATCTACCAGCCATGTGCGATGCGCTCCGCCACCCGTTTCTTCAGGCCGGGATATGAAATTTATTGTGCGGTTCGTCGGTAAAGCTACATTTACACGGTAAGCATCAGCTACTCAGCCGCCCGCCCTGTTCAGTCTATCCGCTCACCTCAGCGCTCTTCCCGCCGCTCGCTTTCAACCAGCAGCCCCGGAGGAGAAATGCTGCCGTACTCCAGGCATTCCCCCAGTCATTTTAAGGATGCTTATTGGTTCCCCAAAAACGATAAAAAGTCGGGCATTATCATCAATCAATAAAATCCCCACGGGCCAATCTTGAAGATTGGACTTTATGCCGCTGAGACTTAGCTTTTGTCAACAACTCAGAGGCGGAAGTGAGAGCTCCGCGCAACGCAAATGAAGTCCCGGCCGGAACACGGTGCGTTAACTAATTAAACATAAATTAACGAAGCTTCGAGGCAGGTAAATTTTCCTCGAGGAATTTTAGTAATCGAGGTACTCGAATCATTCGAGGAATCGTTTCAGCCCTAGTTGGAACCAGTTCTTAACTGGTTCCACAAAAGAACTGGTTTGCTTTTACACCACCTAAGAGCAAAGCCAGTCATGTCCTGACAGTGTTTCAAAAGGTTGATCCTCCCCTGCTTTATTCTGGGTTTATGCAAGTCTTGAATAGCATGGCAACAGCTTCCCTAAAATCACCACTTTGACTTATTAAATCCCTTCATGTAGTTGAAAATACCAGCTATAACTTAGCAGAACATTGACCTTTTTAAACTTTGAAGGGTTAATTTCAGGATAGACAGTAGGAAAATAGGAGGCAGGCTGTTTTAAACCTGACAAATTAAAAATGAAAGTAAACCCAGGGGTTTAGGATATGCCGGTCGTTACGTTTATATTGGCTGAGTCCATATCGAGCTCTTGCAGAAAGTCCAGATTCTTTCTTCAAGTCCAGCAGTGAACTAGTGTTGTGTTAGCATTACTTTTAGGGGGTCAAAACTAGAACTCCCGCTTGTGCAAAGAACCAGTTTGGTGGAAATTACTTCAAGAAACAGCCAATGTCCAAATAAAAGCTTAAATTTTGAATGGATTAGGCTTGGCCGGTTACCTGTTGTGGTTTTACAAAGGTACGTTTCTAAACCTGGTACCATTAAACCGAGAGATGCAAGTTATCAATTAATGAGTTAATCTAAAGTTGTTTGATCTCATCCATTGACTAAAAAATAATTTATATGCGGCCATTTTCTTAAAAACCAGAGTTTTCTCTTGTATCAGGATGTCCTCTATAACACGAAGGACTAAACTTTTCACAACATACTGAATTTAGAAAAACAAGCTGATTTTTTTGTGTCAGCTGTATTATATCCTGAATGAAAAACAGAAAGTTGTGGTTGTCGCATTAAACTTAAACATATTTATAAGACAGGAACCTCTCAGGCCTAACTGGACATTATTGGATAAAATTAGTTCCATTGAGTTCATTTATTAACTATTAATTGTAAGTTGACTAAATGTTTGGATCCCCATCACATTAGATATTTTGTATTTTAAAGGTTTTACTCATGTTTTAATACCATAAGAATTTCAGTTTCATAGTTTCTCCAAAGGACTGAATATACAGCTAAAAACCTTTCAGTACATTTCTGATGAACATGATGACTAATTTATCCAGCCCAGTTCTAAAGACCCTTACAGGTCATGGGTCCAGATCTGTGATCTGGCTATTCACCACTTGCTGTCCTTTACAAATCAATTTGATATTTGATTTAGTGTGATCCAAGATGTGTGTTGATTTAATGTTATAGAATCTGTTTTTATTCAGAACAGATCTCTATATCGCTGCAATCAGCTGAGCTTACAGCACAAAAAACAGAACCCTTTGGGACCAGACTGATTTCATGAAGGAGCAGCGATTGAGGAATCAGCGAAACTAGATTCATGACACGAGGAGGAAACCACGTCACTTGCCCACATTAACCTGTCGTGATAATCACTGTGGGGTTGTCATGAACCGTGCCATGTCTGCTTTTTTACTTCACATTTCTGAAACGTACGAGAATCAGAGCAAAACAAACTGAAATGTTTAAGCTGAAGGCTTTAACATTGTTGCTGTGATCTATTATTTTCAATTACATCGCAAAGTCTAGAAACAATGACGCTGAAGGATTTTACTTAGAGAGCCAGAACTGTGACACTTACGTAACCACGATGCTATTAAAAGAAGAGTCGTAAACATAGCAGCTGGGTTTAGCTGGAAACATGGATTGAACTAGCAAAGACTGAGTTAGTATCTATAATATAGAAAATAGTATGATCAGCAAAATCACTAACTATGTCAGAAGAGACAGACATAAATAGGTCAAGTAGAAACCCTGACCTGAGTTGAAAAATGTCTGAATCATAACTCTGTGGCTGTTTTTTATGTTTCTGAGTTTATGGTGCAACATTAATGTTAAACATCTAAGTGTTCAGTCAGGAAGAAAGTCTCAAACATGTCGACAAGTAGTACACCGTGTTCTCGTTTGCGCTGGAGGAAGCACAGCGTTCTCTCTGTGGCTCTTCTAGGTGATGTACAGTTACATCACTGTCAGACAGGAGGCTGCAGAAGGAAATCCATATCACTGGAGCAGAACAACTTTTCCCTTCAACTATGGGTGTGTGTAAATGCATTTACAACTGTGTAAATGCAAACTACTTCATTTGAGTGCACAGTTAGCAGCTAGTACCAGCAGGTCCTAATTTCAATTTATTTTGAAATACAGAAATGTGATAAGTAGTTATTGCTTTTAGCTAATTTTAGTAATGCAGGCTAAAATTATTTGTGAATCAGAAGTTTTCTATGCAGGAACAACATCAAAGTTTGGCTATAAGTTGTTGACACCAGTCAGCACATTAGCTCCTAAATAAACTCAATTTACAGGCCCTTGGGCCCTTGTTTCAGGTTTCAAGGCCTTTGTCTAAGCACTGTGTGTTTTGCAGAAGCACAGGTACCTTTGAGGGAGGTCTCCACTAGCCGCAGATACTGCTTGGACTTCTTGTTACCGTGGCTCATCTTCTGGGCCAGGCCGTTCCGCTGCAGCACGCACTCCTCTAGTTGAACCACATTCTGGTGTCGGTTCTCCAGGCTCGTCAGGGCCCAGAACTCGGCCAATGCCAGTTCGACGTTTTCTGGGGCGTCGCACTGGAGCCTCTTCACCGCAACCCTGGCCCCTGTTCTCCGGGCCACGGCCTCGTACACCACCCCGTAGCTTCCCCGACCCACCTCCCGCAGCAGGCTGTACCGCGGAGACACGGCCGCCGCCGGCCTGGAGGGGTCACTCCGGAGGAAGGAGATAGAGAAGCAGTCCTCGTCCTCTTCCTCGTCCATGGCCTCGGCACGCTTGTTGTTGTTCCCCACTGTGAGGGAGCGGAGGACCTTCACCGCCTCCCGCTTCATCTTGGCGGCCACGCTGCGCCTGCAGCTCCGCACTCCGCCGCTTACCTTTCTTCTTCTCTTCCCGTCGCATATATCCATAACTTATTTTTTGTTGAAAGTAAACATGAGGCGATTACGTGTTTATCTGTCATTACTTAAACTCTTACCAAATAAAAGTTGGCCGTTCTTACGTCTTCCTGGTCGAGGTTTGGAGAAGTTCAACCTCTGCCTGTCTAAAATGTCAGACTTACTTCTAGCTGTTAAAATGTTAAAAGTTGCCGATAAACCTGCCGATGCGCCACAGGCTGCCAGTCCAGATGTTCTAAATATTTTGGCTTCCTAAACAAAATGTTCCAGGTCTTACAGAGAACAGAAGGCGTGGCTAGCTGCAGCTCCGCCGCACATTGATTGGTGCAGAGAGAAAAAGCTCCCTAACATATAACTCCGTATTTGTTTTAGTTTGAAACTAACATTTGTTATTGATAGTAAGCTAGTTGCTACTTGCGTTAAAAACACATGTTTGCGCAGGGTTATAAATTATTATCCAGCGTAAATGGGTCTGTCCTCCAATTGTAACGTGGTGGTAGGAGCACGTGTTCTCAGGCATGCTGCATGCACGGCTTTAAATCTGTCACATCATAACTGCACGTCTGGCTGCACATGCATGGATGGATGGACAGATAGATAGCAAAATTATTACATGTAAGAAATAGCCCACATTGGTATAAAAAATGTTTAAGACAACCAAATGAAGACAATGAATCTGTGCAGAATTGTTTAGAGTCGTTATTGGAGAGGGGACAAATCATAAACGTTTTTTAGCAAGGGTTTTTTTTTTGTTTGTTTTGTTTTGTTTTGTTTTGTTTTTTTGTTTCTCCCAGAAGGAAGAAGCTGAAAAAGACAGTGAAGGAAATGTCCTTTGTGATCTAGGTAGCATTCCTGACCACATTTCCTCACCTGGTGATGAACAATATCAGTGTTTCAGGCTAAGGTCAACCCTCTCCTCCTCCACCCAAGACACAAGCCTGTTGTAAAAATGTCAGCAACTTCAAGCAAATTTAAGTTCATTCATACAGATTTTCCTGTCTTCTCCAACTAATCTAATCTCTGAAGTTACATGTATTATTAAAAAATTACCTCATTAAATGACAATCATCAAAACAATGATTGGAGAGTCAATTAGTTTTGATTCAACACTTGAATCAGTTAGTTTTGGTTTCAATCTAGATTTTAAGAAAAAAAAACCATAAATGCTGATACATTTATTATATACATGTATCAGTATTATCATCCTGAATCTTAAACAATAACATTCAAATCTCCAGTATATGTTTGAAAGACCCATTAACTCACCAGATATTACTTTGTATTTATCCATACCAAAGCCATATAAAACACTTTAACATGTAACTAGTTAATAGTTTTTACAGTCACTTAAAACATCCAGCAGATTAATCTAAAAGGTACCCACACTGTAAAAAGAAATTAGTTCAACCAACTTGTTACCAATTGCTTCAATTGGTAACAAGTAAATCAACTAAGTTTATCCAACCAAATTTATTAAGTTTAACCGACTCAAGTTATTACGTCCATCCAACTCCATTTACTACGTTTATCAAGCTCAATATATTATGATAATCCAAGTCAATTTACTAAGTTTATCCAACTCAATTTATTAAGTTGGAGTTGTAACTTTTAAGTTAATTGAACACAAAAAAAGTAAGTTGTCATCACTAAACCAAATGAAATAAGTGAGATTAATGTAAACAAGTCCATAAAATAAACTACAGCCAAAAACACTTTTTAGAGTGTACATCTGGTTTTGTGCCATTTAACGCTCTGCGTGTGTGGTGCTGCATAAAGTCATCAGAACTGTCTGGATCACAGTGACTTCTATTCACCATTTGCTTTTGCCAGCAGAACTAAAACCTCACAGACCGATAAATCCATCCCTTCTTTTGTATCCTTTCTTGCTGTGCTGCATTCACAGTCCTGCATACCAGTCTTTTTGCTCTCCCAGAGTCGATGTGTCCACTGTCACAGCTCAGCAGCCAGTAAAGCTTTATTTGTGGAACTTGTCAAAAGGGGGAATTAACCTAGGCTCAGACCTCTCCACTGAAATCAGCAGGAATCTAACTGAGTCCACAGCACTGTGGACTCAGCAGTGGGCATTGAACTGCATCATGTTTTATTTCTTTATTTATAACTTTAGCAGAAAATAAAGAGGCTTTAAGCATTTTTAATTAGCTTAAGTTTAGTTATCACAACAATTTTCAACGTTAAGTTCAGTTAAAGCCAATCAAGATAAGACGAGACGTTTTTCACTCTAATTCCATCCATTCCTCCATTATTCCTCCTATCCTTGCAGGGTTGTGAGGGCGGCTGGTGCCCACCTCCAGTGGCCATTGGGCGACAGGCAGGGTACACTATGCAGTTTTCATTTTTATCCACCTCCTTTTGCTTCTGAAGGACAAAGAAGGCTGCATTTTCTGTGCAGCACTGCGACTTTACGTTGATTGCACTCGGGATGCGTGGTTGTGCGATCAACTGTTTGTGTGTTTGACCAATGCGGCTAGAGGCGAGGCTCTGACCAGACAGGGTCACGAAATGCCATTTCTCTACAACAACAATGGCCTCTCTTTACCTCATGGTGTGCTGTAATGTGCATTGTAGACACTTGCTCATTCTTGTGAGAAAATGTTGGGAGTCGTCTTTACCTACAGGAATTCATAGAGCAGTAGCTTGCGACCCTAGCAGCTATACTGGATCAACAGCTGAGAAAGAATAAGGAAAGCGACAGATGGAGCCAGAAAGACAAGATGGACAGGAAATTTGATCACTAATATATGAAGCCCCAACTCAAAAAATACAAATACACACAAGATATGATTGAAACAACAGTATAAGAGTCAAATTACAATCTTTGTTTTCTTTATACTTTTTTATGCAAGCTTGCTCAGCTGACTGAGGAGGATTTTGGAGAAGCAGAAGACTACAGGAGCAGGTGAAATATTATTCATGCACTATTGTTTTAATTTATTAAAATCTGAGAACTAAAGATTAGTTATATTTAGCTATACGAAGTAGACTGAGGAAAGGCCTGAGAATAAGGAGAATTTCTTTTAGAATACTGTTTTAATCTAATTAAATAGAAAGTTATTAATGTTTTTAAAATACTTCTTGTCAATATAATTTCAGATTTTCTAAATTTCATTCATACCAAAGATGCAGAGCTATTTGATCTCATGTCATCCTGTCAGCTCATCTTTTATGCCAATAGCAACAGTTTGCATTTTAGCTCCTGGAATGAATAATGGACTTGTTTTTTTTTTTGTTTTTACACCGTTTTCTAATATTTTATTTACTTTCCACTTGTTTCCACTGTGGAGACGATAAGAACATTGGGAAATTATTACCAAAATAACAATTAATTTGGTTATACATGCAGGCTAAAACAACTGAATATTTAATGTTTTCCCATTTTGATAATAATGATGCACAAACATCACAGAGCAGAGAGTCAGAATCCATCTATAAGGCTTTTTGATGCCACTTTTTACCCATTACATGTGACTCCGGGAACTATTATGACAAAAACAAGGAGCGCTAACACTTCAAAAGCATGCTCTCCTGACCTCTTGTGGTGGAGTTGGAATAACACCCTATAAATTACACTTTTATGGACTTTTCACATTTGTGTTCCACCTCCTGATAAAGAAAAGGGACATCAAAGCGTGGAGAGCCTTTAGATAATGTGGAACCGTAAAGACATCCTCAGCAACTGGATGTGTGTTCAGCTAACGGTGATTATTCCAGCGCAGCTGATGACTTCAGCTCACATTATTCTGAATCTAAAACTTGTTTCATCTCCTACATACGATTAGAAGAAAAAGAAAAGAGGAGAAAACAGTTAGTGTGTTTTGTTGAGTGGAGGCGGATATTCACCGTGGTGCTCTGTGTGTGTGTGTGTGTGTGTGTGTGTGTGTGTGTGTGTGTGTGTGCGTGTGTGTGTGTGTGTGTTGTGGCTTTGACCTCGCCTGCAGAGGTTTTGTGCTGCAGTCGAGATCTGGCTGCATTATTTTCCTCTGCTCTGCTCCAGGATGAATATCTTTCACGAGTTTCAGGGACGCTCACTTCAGCTTGTGAGTCAGAACAAAAAAACGGCGTTACCACGGCAACTTGAAGGCCAGTGGCACTGAGGTAAAACGACGTGGATACAGATACTGTGATGCTTGTTAGTTGATGTCTTTTGTCTAGTTTCCTGAGAGGTTAATTTCTTGAGCTGAGGTAACAAAAGGCTCCTGAACGCACCACACGGAAGTCAGTATAAGGGGATGGCGTGTAGAGAAAAGGGAGGAAGTGGAGGCTTACCTGGAGCAAAAGTTATGGCAGATGCTCCAGTTTGAATAGCCCAGGTGGCATCCACGGTGCTGCACAGTGACAACAGCAGCAGGCGGACTCACCTGTAAGCTTTTAAAGTGTTTCTTCAGTAGTTTTTATTTGGAATTTGTCTGCTGTTTCATTCATCTCATGCAAAGTAAACCATTCTCATCTGTTTCTGAACCAAATTTTGTATGGGTGCTCAACTCGCTCCTTTACTGAGTTAGCAGCTAAACGGCAACAAGATGATTTCCAGATAGCTCTTGGTGGAAAAGCTGAAACATGCGAGTGTTGTTCAGGTTGTCCTTGAAGGTTCAAAGAAACTGTTCGAGTACTGAACGTTTCTCAGACTGGGCAGAGTGTAATCAAAAAATAGAAAAACTAAGAAACGTGACAAAAGCAAAAATCCCCCCAAAAAATGAACAGGCTGCCCGTTTCAGACTGGATCAGTACATGACCCAGCATCTGAGAGATTTAATGGACACAAACAACATGTAACTCATTCAGGTGCTGTTTGGATTCACCGCTTTCATTTGTCTGAGAAAGCCTGAGGCGAAGTTTCTTTCTCGCTCTGGAATCTAATGTTCGATAGCTTACACTTGCTCCATCTTTTCTTTTCTTTTCGCTCCTCACCTGTTCATATTTGAAAGACTGATTATTAGCACCACGTCGGACTGAATTAGACTCAAGTACCCTTTCAGGATGAAGAAGCTGTGTTTCATCTCCTCTGTGTGGGCAAACAGAGAAAAATCCTTTCTCTCAGTAAATATTGATATTCAAATCAGATATTTCATTGAGTTGTTTTTTAGAAGCGGCACATTAAACCTGTTACCTCGTTATCCATCTATTCTGAGACATCCTGGCCTTTACTGCTGATCCAGAGGTTGGGTGTTTTTTTTTATTTTTTTAGAATGGTAAGCCTGTTTGTTATCCCTGTCTGGGTGAAGATGTGTTCGTTTCTCACCTTCAGCATTTGGCGGATCCGCCTGTGGAACCTGTGAAGCCCCTTGTCAGGTGCAACAGGATTCCAGCACCTCATCACCACCTGCATGATGTGGACTGGCAGATTCTGCAGCAAGTTCATACAAAACACATCCACAGTGCTCGCCAAAAGATCAAACTTTTTCATATTTTCTTAATGGAATCGGTAGAACCGGTTCTAGTTCAACAAGGAGAGGCTTTATGAATATTTAATTATAGGGGTCTTCACATTTTACACCCCAAGCTTCAGAGCTTCCGACTTACAGAGCAGTTGTCTCCCACTACTCCCCTGCTCAACTCCTCCAGACTAGCCAGCAACAATTAGCAAACACCTGGTGAAACTGTGCACCTGCTGAGCTCATTATATGAGCTACTTGTCAGTGTGACGATGGTAAAAAACAGTGCTAAAGGGTTAACACTGGGTATTCTCACATCCTTGATGCCTTATTTCTGGCGTACTGAGCAGTACTTTCTTCTATCCACCTGGCCTCAGATTGACACAGTGTGTTAATCTGAAGTCTCTTTCATAGTGTTTGGCTACTTTATGATTAAATGATTTGGTTCTGACTATATCTTTCACACTATGAAGCACATTCTGCTAGAAGCTAGCAGAAAGGGGCTCCGGCTGTTTTTCTATTACAGCCAGTCTAACTGTAGCTGCAGCTCAGGTGAAATTCCCTCTGCATTACGTCCCTCATCGTGATCACCCTGCTGACTCTCAGTAGAGCACATGTCCTGAAGAAACAACTGATTAGCTGATGTTTACCTCTACTCCATTCTGAGTCAGGTTTTATGTCTAAGTCCTGGCCTATTTTTTGCTTCGCAGGTCATCTGTGACAATCAGCCTGACTAGAAGCACATGTATGTAAACTGCATATTTAAAAATAATTGTCATTATTCTGACGTTTAGCAAACATCTGAATAATGACGTTTGAGAATCCTAACTGACCTGAAGCAGAAAAACCTTAGCTTAACTTGCCTTCATTTTATTTTTATGTCTGCTTGTTTTGCGTGACATTATATTGTTGACTACTTTGTCACCACATGTAAAATTTTGTCTTTTTGCTGTTCCAACGTCAATGAAATGCAGTGAATATCAGGTGTACAGATTTCTCTCCATTCATATTTTTGCGTGCCTTCATCTGAACATTGTATGTGACAGTTAAAACTAAACATTAGTTCACTTCAGCTCTAAATTGCAACAAATGTTATCTCAAGGCACTTTGCAAGAGAATCATGTCCAATTCATATCCCGTTGTTTAGTTATAATCAAATCAATGTGGTTCATGTCAATACGATGCACTCAGATAGATTAACACAGTGCGGTTCAGTCAAGTTGGTAATAATTATAATACATTAGTGCATTTGTGTAAACATGAAAGATAAAAAGCATTTTTCTCCTTTGTCCTCATTGTAGAAATCACATTTCTTATCCACACACTCATCTTTGTTTCTTCCATGAAAGCCCAACAAACATTTCCCTGAATCAAAGTATCAGGATGAGGCGTTGATTTTCCTAGATTGTTATTTGGATGAGGTGCTTTAAGGCAGAAAAAGAACTAAGCTGTGGTATGTAAGATACAGTGACGTGCGGTGAGGTTTCTATTTATTTTTCATTATTGTCCTCACAATAACGGGAAAAGCCTCCTCGCCTCTAAATGCAGAAATGGTTCAGCTGCAGAGAAAACTTCTGACTTTAACTTTATCATTCTGCCCCAGTGCTGGACTAAATGCCCCTGTGCTGGACTAAATGCCCCAGTGCTGGACTAAATGCCCCTGTGCTGGACTAAATGCCCCTGTGCTGGACTAAATGCCCCAGTGCTGGACTAAATGCCCCTGTGCTGGACTAAATGCCCCTGTGCTGGACTAAATGCCCCAGTGCTGGACTTAATGCCCCAGTGCAGGACTAAATAAATGCCCCAGTGCTGGACTAAATGCTCCAGTGCTGGACTAAATGCCCTAGTGCTGGACTAAATGCTCCAGTGCTGGACTAAATGCCCCAGTGCTGGACTAAATGCCCCTGTGCTGGACTAAATGCCCCAGTGCTGGACTAAATGCTCCAGTGCTGGACTAAATGCCCCAGTGCTGGACTAAATGCTCCAGTGCTGGACTAAATGCCCCAGTGCTGGACTAAATGCTCCAGTGCTGGACTAAATGCCCCAGTGCTGGACTAAATGCCCCTGTGCTGGACTAAATGCCCCAGTGCAGGACTAAATGCCCTAGTGCTGGACTAAATGCTCCAGTGCTGGACTAAATGCCCCAGTACTGGACTAAATGCCCCAGTGCTGGACTAAATGCCCCTGTGCTGGACTAAATGCCCCAGTGCAGGACTAAATGCCCCAGTACTGGACTAAATGCCCCAGTGCAGGACTAAATGCCCCAGTGCAGGACTAAATGCCCCAGTGCTGGACTAAATGCCCCAGTGCAGGACTAAATGCCCCAGTGCAGGACTAAATGCCCCAGTACTGGACTAAATGCCCCAGTGCTGGACTAAATGCCCGGTTCGCTACAGGCAGCCTGAGTCGGTCCCACTGACAGAAATAAAGGATGATTGTCTTTATATCAGACGTGCCAATATAAAGAAATGGTACCGCGACTGTCACTGTGACGCAGTAATGTTTGTGTTGCGGTGATGATTTCAAACACATGTTATGGAAGCAGACATTTGGTGCGACAAGAAAGACATGAAGTCCTGTTTTCAAAATGAAAATTTAAGCAACAGTACTACAAGTTTTGAGAACAAAAGAGATGAAATCCTGCTTTCAGATTGAAAATGTGTGCTCTTTGATTATGGCAGAAAAATTCCTCTGTGTAGGACAGGATCTATTTCATTACCTGAAATATTAATGTGATCTACTTCATAACATTTCCTTGTCACTTTTAGTGTTTACTCTGAAATGTTTAATTACACATTACATGTTTAAAGACGGGCTCTTTCATCTGGTTTGCTTGTTACATGAAACGTTTTCTGCTAAATATCTGATTACATAGCTGTTCACTTTAATCACATAAAATGTTGATTTAAAAATATAATCTGTTTCACTACATGTATATTTATTACCTGACATATTTTAAATATCACATTTTTACTTAAAATGTGATCCATTTCGTCACCTGCCTACGTGCAACTTGAAGTGCTTGAATCAAACGTTTCATGAATGTTTACCACATTCATTTATTAGATGAGAGAAAACAGACACTTCCATGTTAGTATTCAACACATTTCAGCACAAAATAATGAGGGGAACAAATGCAATCTTCTTTATTACTATCTACATTTTACATAAAACGGTGCTAACTGTGCAAATATTTCAAAATAATAAGTGCAGAAAATAATATTTTTTTCCAATCTGGATTTTAATTAATATCAGTTAATATTAAGGCAGTTGCACATTAATATGTGCAGGTGTCATTTGCATTAGGTTTTACAACCACACTGGAACACATGTTCACTAAGCTGCAGCACGCACACACAATTTTTCTCAAGAAGTGTCGCCTCTTCACCCTCACATGTAAGCAGCAACCTAGTTCTTATAGTTCTGTGTAACATTTTGTATTTGCTCCTCATGCAACCGATCGCTCTGTCCACATGAACTCTGAGGTGAGCTGCAGCTCGTGTGTCTCCGACATCTGTAGCATCCAGTTGACACCTCCCTTTAGTGAATGATGGCATTTTGAGCTCAGCACACATCATTGCTTAGAAATACAGGAAATCCACCCATGTGGTGTTATACCAATAACGTATTTCAGAGTGTGTCAACCTTTGTACCAAGAGAAGGTCTGTGCACCTGCTTTTAAATCTGAGGGTCTTTCTGTGCCTAATTCAAAACAGTCAACAATAATTGCTGCACATTTTCCTGTCTTTAATACTGTTGAAGTATGAAATTTTAACCATTCGCAAATATTTGAGAGGAATCAACTTCAATCGAAAAAAGCCCAGACAGAGTAGTGAAGGGAGATGAGATTTCATTGGAATTGCATTTTAAAACAATGCTAGGCTAAGTTCCTGGGTGTATCTTTAATCTTGTATGTTTTTTTTTTTGTTTATTTATTTTACTATCTATACATTCCATCACCATCTCAAGTTCTTGTGTGCTTTTTGGTCCCGTCAACACTTCACATTTTATGACATTTTCCAGATGTTAAAAAAAAAACAATGTAGGAATATTTCATCATGGAAGAAAGTATTGCTGAACCAGTGTTCTGCTTTTCATACTTGACTTCTTGAATGTGTTAATGGATGTTTCTCATAGAAAGACATCACTAAACTGTATCTAAACTGTTTAAAAGTAAGCCTTCTTTAATCTAGTAAAATTATTTGCACAAATTTGCAATGGATGTGATCACTCTGCATCTGAAAGCAATGCCAAGTCACAAAAAACTGAACAGGTGAAGTTTGTAGAACAGGTTTGAGTCAGACACAAAACTTTTTCCTATGATTGTGTAACTTTTTGTGGGCTTTGTTTCAATGTGCTTTCCTCCTTCTCCTCCTAGATTAGGCAGCTTCTCCAAACAGAGTTTCTGTATTTCTTTGCCTTGCACTGTTATTGGCTCCAGAATGTAGGATAAAATTAATTTGATCAACTGTCTGTAATTTTCCAACAGCACTACATCAGGTGACCGTGATTTATTAGCTTCAGGGTCATCTTTTCAAACATCTAATTTTTTTTTTAAATCTTTTGCAGCATATTTATTTGGTTTTACTCTCCTACAAGTTATCTTTCATTC
Source organism: Poecilia mexicana (assembly GCF_051168715.1). Taxonomy (NCBI): domain Eukaryota; kingdom Metazoa; phylum Chordata; class Actinopteri; order Cyprinodontiformes; family Poeciliidae; genus Poecilia; species Poecilia mexicana. Next base: position 7,772,398 of record NW_028263376.1, on the reverse strand, counting down.
AAAAGCTCTTTCACTACACCTCTGCAGTGCTCAGTTGAATTATACCAGCATGAAAAGCTCATTCTGCCCTCAAAACCTATCAACTCTGAAAAATTATCTCTTCATAATGTCATGAGATGTGTGCAAATAGAGAGTGACGTAAATGAAAGTTACACAGTTATTTGTTTTTGCGAACTCTCCGCTCATCGTCACCGCCTTCACTTTGTGCCTCTATTCATTGAGGTGAAAATGTATAAAGTGATCCTCCGCCCATCAAGAAGGTTTATTTCTGGTCATAATGGCAGCTTCTCTTTATGGCTGCTATGGTTACCTTCACACCAGATTCGGTGCAGAGCTCAGGTTGGCGGTGTTATTGTCGCTTGTGCGTTCACCTCACTCTCGTCTCATAATAGATATTTTTCATTGGCGGAGGTGTGAGGCATCTCGGAGAAGGTGGGAGGGGGTGGGGGCGCTGTGTTAGCATGTGTGTGTGAGACAATGATGATGCATGAAATGGCATATGGAGAGGTGACAGGTTACTCTTCAAACACTTCGTCAACCACCACCGTGTCATGATGGTGGTGTGTTTGGAGACGGAGAGGCTGCTGCTGAACTAGAGCAAGGAGATGGGAAGTAAATGCCATTATTTTATGCCCATTGAACACTAGACAAACAATACAAGGTAACTCAGTGTAATTGTGCTGTAAACCATAGCATGGGAGATAACACCAGGCTCTCTTGCGGACTGTGTGTAAGTCCAGGAGCATGTGGGAGTTGTAAGTCAGAGATGTGAAACAGGTGTCTCCAGGTTACTGAAGAATGTAAATGTAAACAAGACTGCTCAAACAAAAGACTGGCGCATGTACGAAACCTTAGGTGGCATACATCACTGAATACTGACCGTTCAAGACAGAAGTTGTGTATGCTTGTGTTCTTGTACTTGATATTGTAAGGACCATTTTCATGATAATGTAAGGACTGACTGCTCCTCCCGGGGCTCCATGCCTGTGCTGTTAGGGTTAGGGTTAAGGTGTGAATTGAATTTAGGTGAGGATTAGTGGTGTACAGTTTAGGTTCAGGGTTAGGTAGGGATAAGGTAGCTATAGAAGTCAATGCTAAGTTCCTCTGAAGATAGGTGACGATAGAAAGACATGCTACGTGCATGTGCACACACAAACACACACACACACACAAAAGGCACACACAGACTTATATTAAACCAAGTTAGAGATCAAGAGTCATGTTTTTGTATTTCATAAGGTAAATAAAAGCCAAAATACCAGCAGGAAATGGAGGAGTGTCAGGACAAACACCTGGGACTTTTCTTGCTGTAAGGCAGCTGTTCTAACCATTGTGCCATCATGTGGGAACCATCTAAATTAACCCAAACTCAAACCAGTGCTAGGTATTAAGCAAAGTAATATTAAGTATTCTTACACCTCATTATGTTTAAATTACTAAAAACGGCATTTGCAATAAATTTAAAACATGCAACAAAACAAATAAAACCAAATCAAAAAACACAAATCAGAAATCTTATTTTGAATTAATCCCACGCCCCTCCAATACCACCACCAGAGACAGATCCAGTATGGTGCAGGATCTGTCCAGTATTCATTAAGTTTATCCAGCTCAATTTACTAAGTTTTTATAACTTAATTCATTAAGTGAGTTTAACATGACAAATTTAATTCACTCTTACTCAGATCATTTATGTTTTTCTAATAAATAATTCATATCTCTTTGACCTAATTCTATAGAAAGTCAACTCAAACTTTTAAGTTGTTCCAACCTAAAAAAAAACTAAAATATTCAAAATTACATATCATTCACTCATATCACTTGCTACACCTTGAATTAAAAAATTTTTAATGTATGTTTTAACATGTTAATTTATTTTTTCAATGATCCTGTAAACTGAAAAAAGAATATACTAGAACCAACTTAATCGAACTGCGCAACAATTGGTAACAAGTAATTCAATTAAATTTATCCAACTTAACTGGTTTAACTTAAGTAAACAAAGATCATCAGACTGGAATGGAACCTGCGACGGCCATGTGAGTTGTGTTGTGGTGGTGCTTAATAAATACTTATTTATTAGGTATAAATATAAATTGACAAGCTTCATGTCTGGGACACAAACACAGCACTGAACTTAAAACTTGCTGTTTTTATTTTATTTTTTTTTTATTATGTAAAGCACTTTGAAATGCCTTCATGATGAAATGTGCTATACAAATAAAATGTGATTGATTGATTGATTAATTGTTTCAAATACAGTTTTTAGAGTACATTATGAAAAGTGTATTTTGAGAGTGCACTCTTTAGAGTACACTCTAAAGATACACTTGTTATATAAACATTATTATAAACATTATTTGTTTACGTTTAGAACAAATGAAACACAAGTTCACTGAAAGAGTGTTTGCTTTGTCAGACGAACACAAAATTTAAGTGAGTTTAACTTTTTTTAGTCAGTCTGAAGTGATTTGAAGTATTTGGGTTCATTCATTAATTATAAAATTCATTAAAAAATTCAAAATAAAATTCGTCTTCCGGCAGAAGATTCTGTAGCATCTACTGTGGAACAGTCGGACTCAGAAATGGTTGTCTCTCATTGGCAAGCAATGACATTTAATTGCCGATTTTACTTATGTCTTTGTGCAACAACAATGAAATAAGTCTAAAAATCATTCACACTCTAAGTGTGGGGAAAAGTAATACAATTTAGTGCAATGTCAAAGGTTCCTTTAATCACTTATTTGCCTCTACTATTTAGGACATAAAACTTAAAAGAAATTCAAAATGACAATTGCCAGCTCTGAAATAAAATATGCACATGTAGCAATATTCACTGTTTCACCATGCATATTGTTAATTCGTAATAAATGTATAGCAAATCTTTCTGATATATTAAATTCTAACTAGAGCCAGTTTTCATCTCTGTATTTCTCACCTTAAAAATAACAACTTTGTTAGTTTTATGACGTTTTATTAAAATGTACACTTTAGACAATGAAAAAGTCGATTTTGGCCTTGCTTTTAATACAGTAATCAGTAGGTCTGCAGTGTGTCTGCGCGTGTGTGTGAGTGTGAAAAGCCTGAGGAGTGGATTAATCATTTATTTAAAAAAAAAAAAAAAAAAAAAAAAACCCAGCAGAAACAAACAGAGGCACGTCCTTCAGGAGATGAGCAGAAACATCAGAGTCTTATTTGGTTTGTTGGACTGGAAGCTCCTATTATTTACGGCTGCTACCCAAAGATTTTTCTCTCTCTCTGAGAAACCGATTAACTCTGTTCTAAAGTACAGCAAAGGAATAATACAGGAGGAAAAACTTGGAATTTGACATCTAAAAGTGGCTTGTGACAACGCAAGGCAGGTCTATTTGGATAGCGCATTTCACAAAAAGATAATTCAAGGTGATACATAAAACAACAAACAAGCCACAAAGAATATGTTCTCAAACCTCATCCTTAACATAATCAAAAATCATCTTTGTAAAATGTTGGAATGGAGACTAAAACGAATCTATGTTCCAGTCTTCGCAGTGAAGGATGGTTGTCTACAGTGCAGGCGATTTCCAGTAAGATTCATAATGTTATTGCCAAACATTAGCAATTGGGTAAAATTTTAAACTTCAACAGAGTCCAGAGTGTTATTGTCTTCATACGGGTCTGAAGGTTCAGGTCTGAGTCCATCACTGCATCCAGATTTCAGGCCTGATGACGAGTTTCCAGCTGTAGGCGTTGAGTTCCTGTCAGCATGAAAACATAACTCTTTCTGGCAGATTCACCTTTATTCTGTGGAACATAACTCTCATACATTTTTGCAGCTTGTTTACAAATGTCTTCGTAGAGCACAACTAAAATATTCGCAGCAATCTAGGAGCCCGATTAATTTTCCTTGGTGCTGATTGGTTGTACCCCCCAAAAGCAGAGACCCAGTCCAGTCCAACACCACAGGAACTTTACTGAGATGTACCTACATGCAGCTATTTAAGGGTTTTTCATTCGTTGTCTTTAAACTGGTTTGTGCTGTTATTGTTCATAGTCCTCAATTATAAATAATTCATAATGAAATGCTGTTTCTATTCAGTGTCATCATAAACATAATTCTGTGGGTTTTCTGGTGATCGTACTAGTTTTATTTCTACTTGTCATTAAATTTACATTTTAGGTTTTGTACTGAGGAATTGTAGGCATGTTTGTCACCATGGACACTCTTTATAAATCTCCAACATCCATTTGATTAGTTGATTGCAATAAATCATTGGTTTAGCTGCTTTAAACAAAACTATGACATAAGAAAATCCAGCTAGAGGCTCCAGCAGGTAGAGGTGAATCATGTTTTACATTTCCAGGCTTTGTTTCTTACTGTGCTTGTCATTATACCTCAAGGCAAAGATTCACATCTGTAACGTCTCATCACACAGAAATTGTTTTTTTTTTCCTCCAACTGAGTCACTGTTGTTAATCAAGGTCAGTCTTTCAGGCTCTGTTTAGCCCAAAAATAGCACTACATTTAAAGAAGGTAAAGTGACGGCTCCGGCGTGGGCACGTTGCTATCTCTACTGTTGAAGAAGACACGACTTGCTACAGGGTAAGACAATGGAGCAGTTATTTAAAGTTAAAGAACTTCATGTTGGCTTTAAATAGTTTGCAGCGTAATATTACATACTCTAGAAGTTCACAATAATAAATAAATTAAAAACATGGACGAGAAGAACAATACCAGAGTTCACTTTTATGAACAACATACATATTTACCTTACATATTTCATGAATAAGCAAAAGAAACACTGAAATGAAAACTTATATATATATATATATATATATATATATATATATATATATATATATATATATATATATATATATATATATATATATATATATATATATATATATAGTTTGGCTCTATTGGTCAGAAAATATATTTTTTTTATATAACATTAACATTTTGTTCAGTGCTGCTTGTCTGCAAGACTTGCTCAATCAGAACAATTCAAAGAAATGATCAGGTTGAGCTAAAACACTGCTGAAATACTGTAGCTAGTTTGCATGTGTAGTGGAAAATGTTAAGATTACTACATGATTATTAGTAAAACAATGCATAACAGTGTAGTGATTCTTGTGTAACGCATGAGAAAGTCTTCTGGAGCTGTTTCTCTGGCCTTTGTATTATAATAAAGTTATTAAATTGTTTCTTCTATGCACACTCATGATGTGCCTGACTCCCCTAGTGAAAGAAGATATGTGTGCTTGCTATCTGTTCTGTAACCAAGTAGATTGTCAAACGATATGAATGAAAAGAAACCCTCCAAATAAAACTGTACGCTGAGTTCTGCTCTTTCTCCTGACTACGATCATTGAGAAGAGACTTCGAACGCTGGAAAGCCTTTGAATAAATACTGATTAAGAATATATTCTTTCTCTGGTTCTTTGGGTTTTGAAACAGTTCTTCCTCACTCTTTGTTAAAGAACATTTCCAGTTTTTAAAACATTAACTTAAAATGAGGAGCCCACAGTAAATTGATAACAGAAATCCCACAGAAACTGCTTGAAGTTCAGAGGGTTAATGAATCCAGAGACGCCGCTTTTCTGACAGAACTGAATCTCACTTCATTATTGAACACTAAATTACAGTAGAGTGTTTCAGTTTTGAGAAAAATTAATACAAAACCAAACAGTGATTAAGAGGAGTCATTAGAGAAGACTTCTGTGGTGGGCAGAAATGACCTCAGTTCCTTTTCACAACTAAGCTGAAAAGCCCCTTTCTGATAAACATTGGCTGGTTTAATCAGTTTGCTGTGTGCATGCAGTTTTCACTTTTTTAGAAAAAATAGGTGATGGTCAAGAGGAGAGATGAAAAACCTTTCTATAGTGTTCTTGTCAAGGGTGTAACAACTCTGACTAAACACCGAGTTAAACCACAGCAAATGATGAGAGGGAGATGTGTAATAAGGCTGATCATTCACTGTTGACTTCCTTGTTTACATGCTAAGGTGAAAACTGCAAACAGAATGAGCACAATATACAAAACTTAGTTATGTGTCTAAACAAACCTTACAGTACATCCGTTTAACCTAATTAGGA